>NW_024738072.1:677500-895000 GCF_018991925.1 Homarus americanus | reverse complement strand
TCTCTCTCTCTCTCTCTCTCTTCTGTTCCTTTAGTTATCGTTTTCTTTTACGTCTCTTCTTTTTTTTATCCTTTGGCTCTTGTCTTTCATCCTTTCTTTCTCTCTCTCTCTCTCTCTCTTCCCCGTCTTTTTTCCTCCTTTCTCAAACCCTCTCTTTCTTTCCGTCTCTTCCTATCTCTCTCTTCATGTTTTCCTGTCTTCCCCGTTCTCTTGTTTTATTTTCTTCTATTCTCTCTTTCTTCATTCCATTTTCTTTGTATTACTGTATCTATGTTTTCTGTCTGTCTGTCTGTCTGTCTGTCTGTCTCTCACCATACACTCAGTCGCTATACTCTCCCTCACTGCACTCTCCCTCACCATACTCTCCCTCACCATACTCTCCCTCACCATACTCTCCCTCACCATACTCTCCCTCATCATACTCTCCCTCATCATACTCTCCCTCATCATACTCTCCCTCATCATACTCTCCCTCATCATACTCTCCCTCATCATACTCTCCCTCACCATATTCTCCCTCACCATACTCTCCCTCACTATAATGTCAATTTATTCTCATGCATCATATTTTCCCACCCTATGGAAAGACCACCATCCCGACGGAGAAGTCACCATCCCGACGGAGAAACCACCACCATCCCGAAGTAATGACCACCAAGATGACGGAAGGAGTATTTTTTTCAGAGTGCAGCAATAGATAGATAGATAGATAGATATATAGATAGATAGATAGATAGATAGATAGATAGGACATTATTGACCGTAACAAATTATTTATGACCATCCAGGGAGGTTCAAAAGTTGCCAGAGACAATATTTGGGTTTGATTTGTGTGTGCGTGTTAACCTACATATTATATTACTTGTTCCTGGTAGAGTCATGTGGTATACAGTATATATATATATTTTTTTTTTAGAAATATATTAAAGTGTGATATAAATATGTTTCTATCTACAGCTGTTGCTCAGGGAGAAGTGAAAGATGGTCGAGGAGAAAACTTTGCAGATATGTTGTGACAGAAACTATGCTTCTTGGTGTCTTTACGCGGGTGGACGGCTTGTTGAGAACGAACGTAATGAGGCAGTGAGGAATGTATACTGCTGGTGGTGTATTGACGGTGTATTTTATGTTTATGGTACAAGAGGAAGAAACTCTGAGGTGTGTATAAGTTTTGAGTGTATATTTCTGGTGGCGTCTTGGTGTATATTGTGGATGTGTTTTCAGTTAAAGCTTTCTTCACCTCATTTCCCAAGTTATTTCTAATTTATTCTGTCTATATCCGTTTTATTTTCCTTTTGTTTATTATCTCATATTTCTCAAATTCCTTATTTATCCATTTATCTTCAATCTTGTCCCTTCTTCCCCCTTTACCGTCTCTTATATCTATGCTCCCTGCGCTCATTGCCATCAACTTTCAAAAGAAAAAAATAGGAAGAAAAAATTCAATTCTAACAGTCCAATTAGCCTCCCACCACCCACCTTAACCTCTCCTAATTGCCATTACAGGTGTATCGACCGCCCATTAGACCACCAGCACGCAGGTAATGGTCGCCTTGTTTCAAAACTTCACTTCCTTAATGTCTAAGCCTCCATTGTGGTGTCTGGCCGGGCGAAAGTAGTGACTGTAAACAAGATTTCCTTCGCGCCTCTCGAGGACTCTTGCCGGGTAACGAGGGACTGATCGCCGCTGTCCTAGGGAGGAAGAGAGGGAAGGAAGGAGAAAAGGAGGGAGGGAAGGAGGAAAGGAGGAAGGGAGGAAGGAAAAGGGGGGAGGGGGGTGTTTTAGACAGTGCAGGTAGAGGGAGAGGGATATGGAAGGGAATTAAGGGTGTAGGGGAGAGTTAAGGGAGATGGTGTATGAGTGTAAAAGACTGTGTTAAAACAAATAAATAAATATCTCGTATATACAAGGCGTAAAAAGTAACTATAAATATACACATCTCAAAATTATGAATTAAATCGTAAGTAAATTCACCATATTTACGTTTTTTTATATTTCTTATTCCTGTTATCTTGTTATCTTATTTATTCTCTGACCCTCATCTATTGTCAGTATCCGGAGACAACAACTTTTAAATTCATTCATCCATTTCAGTCTTTGTATTCCTCTGACCCTCCTTCCCTCAATCATACCTATTATTATGTCTATCATTATTCTCTTATATCTAATTATTTAACCAAAGTATTTAATTTTACCTTTTTCTATTAATTTCTAAGGCCTCTAATCTCCTTTTTTGTGTTTGTTGAATGTTTCCACACTTCTGACACGTATGATAGTACAGCACTGACCATAAGTTGCATTACAACAGGCTTTTTCTCAAACTATATTTCTAGATGATTACATACTGTTTTTGCTTGATCTTCTCTTGTTTTTGTTTCTCTTTCACATCCATCAATCCACCATCACAGTGTCTATATTTTATTATGTATGAAACAACAGTACGCTTGGAATGACAGTAAATAAAGTAGTCCAGGATTATGAATGAACTCAGCCAATACAACATACGCAATATTTGTAAACACGACAGAAAACGCAACATATACAACCATATAGAAACGATAACATTTAAAATCATGTAAACAAAACGTACTACGGGATCATGAATGAAACTGTACTATAACGTTCGTAGACAAAATATATATATATCAGGATTATGAATTAAATGAAAGTGAACACAAGTAATATGATATTTGTAAACAGAAGGCATCTCAGGATGATAAATGGAAGGAAGGTAAATCAAGCGGGGAGAATTAAGAAGCCTGGCCGGGGGAGTTTGTTGAACCAACACACATAATTGAAATCTCTTGTTGACAGCCTCTGACATATTGAGCTCCTCTCCCCTGGCTGACTGCCGGGCCACACCGCTCTGATGGACAGGTAGACAGTCGTTTGTTGATAGACATTGTCGTGAATTGGTAGACAGAATAGTGATCTGGTACAGAGACAGACAGTTGCGAGTTGGTTGACAGATAGATAGTTGTGTATTGTTCGACAAATAAACAGTCGTAAGCTTGTAGGAAGAGATACTTGCGAGCTGGTAGAGAAAAGTATAGTCTTTAACTGGCAAACAAATGAATAGATAGATGAATACTCGCGAAGTGGTAGACAGACACACACTAAGTCGCAAGCTGGTAGTCAGACAGAGAAGGGCGAATGAAAAAGACAGATAAGAATGAAGGTTCGAACGACTGTAGAAGCTCAGTGTGATGGTGTAGGATATATTCTAGGTTTATATTTGAGAGAAAAGGTTAATTCTTTTCATTTCTTCCATCTTAATTGCTTTTTCTCACCTGGGGATCTCGTGTGATCAGATATTGCAAGAAATTGTTTTGTTTTCTATTAATCAGTTAAAAGTTTACCAGTGTTGTATTAGTCGAAACTCTGGTTACATATTTCTCCAGGAAGCACCAAAGTACAAGACCAACGGTAGATAACACAGGAGAGACCCACACAAGAGTACATCCCTGCCTCCCACCATAAGATATACGTAACACACTAGAGGCTTATATATTTCACACCATCGAGGTTCCTATCTCTCCCGGAGGATGGTGAGGTAAGGGGGGTGTTGGGGGAGGTAGGGGGAGTTGGTATCTTACGCCAGATACATATACTGTACTTCCATCTACCTTTATATAGAACCTATTCCTAGCTCGCCTCCTGGGATGAATTGCCCAACACTATAAAATTCACATTCTACAGAAGGTATATAATACATATCCAACCACCATAACAACTATCGGTCCCCAGTGGATGACGAGGTGTACACGTCTCGCAGTAGATACACACGTCACACGCTGTTACACGTCTCTCCCCTAACTCCCGCGCCGCTCCACCAGGCGTATACAGCGAAGTAGCCACGCTCCGGCGGTCCTGGAGTGGGATAATATGCTAACTCTATATTGAAAGATATGAAAACTGTTTCAGGGAGAGTTTTCCGCCTGGGTGACACCTGTCGTGGAGGCTCACACAGGGGATACGCCATACTAGAGCTGGCTGAATATTTGCTATCGGATATTTGATATTCACGTCGACAGTCATTTGTATAGGACCATTATGTCGCTGAAACGTGAAAATTATATGACAAAAATAATGTTAGACTAGTTAGTTATATCATGTTCAAGGTGATCATATTTTATTATATGAAATTCGACACTCATACAGACAATTATATACATATGTGTGTGTGTGTGTGTGTGTGTGTGTGTGTGTGTGTGTGTGTGTGTGTGTGTGTGTGTGTGTGTGTGTGTGTGTGTGTGTGTGTGAATTTGAATACTACGAGATGAAGATTATATGAAGAAAATAGTGTTAATACAATAACACTAAACAGCCTTTATATACTATGTACTTAAGGTTCTTTTTGTCTTAATACCTTATATACCTGACCAGCCTTGACCAGTGTATAAAAAGCTAATAAAAAAAATACATAAAATATACTTTAACATTATTACAACAAAAGTATATCAGTATAATTGTGGCTGATCTCATAAGCTGATTTAATCTTAATAAACATCATTTTAATACTCAGGTTCATGAGACAGATGGCGTTGTGTTGTAGTGATGGTGCTGCTGTTACTTTCTGCCTTTGTGTATTGGATTAGACTTTTATGCTATTTAAATCTATTATAATTATCCCTTTTCTTAGTGGCGATAGGAAGGAAATAATTGAGAGTGATGGGAGAAGTGTTTACAGAGTGACGGGGATTACCTACAGCAACAAACAGAAATATCCATAAATACTTTCTACTCATATCCGTCATTTACATACACCATAATACAACGTGGATATTTATCAGTGGCGTGTTTAAGTTCCTGGAAAGTTGGAGGGGGGGGGGGGTGGGAGGGGGAGGGAGACAAGACTTGAGAAAAGGACATTATTTGAGAGAACATTCTTCTTCACATCATTCTAACCAAACACGTTTTGGGAACTTGAATTCATTTAGTGTTTGTTTGTCTCTATATCGGTCTTCCTCTTGTTCTCATATACCTTCAAATGTACAGTATTACCGTTCTCTCACCTGTCATATATTAATTCCTCCTTATTCTCTTATCACTGTACACACACACACACACACGCACACGCACACACGCACGAGAGCTAGAAGAGGCAGGTGTCCATGTTGTCACCTTTAAGACTGTACACTGAGTTTCCCTGTTAATTGCTGCCTGTTGGATATTCCTTCATAATCTTTTTCTTCCTTGTATTAGTCTATTGTTAACTCCAGCTGTTCCATTCTCCTCCTTGTTGAACTCTGCTTTCTTAACCTTACACATAATCCCCAGCCTTCAGATTTGTTTAGATTATTAGTAATATCTCTTCAAATTCTTCTTCCTTTTCAAACATTATTACTTTATTTTTCGGAGTTATTAAAGATTTGGAATCCTCACTTATTTCACTTGATGATTAAACACCTTAATGCTAACCTAATCTAACATAAAATAATCTATGCCAAATTAAGCTAATATAACTTAATCTAACCTTATCTCCCCTATAGAATTTAATTATCAAGTGGGATAAGCTGGGGTTCCTCATCTTCACAAGGTACTATTTCTTCAGACATTTTCTCTTTCTCTAATAAATTCCAATCCATTTGTTCTCCTGATTTTCTCTCCATGTTCACTACCATCGAGAATAGCTTCTTGTTCTCTGTAAAACTTTGTGGCAATCTTTCTTCCCATCTTTCATCCGCTCATTATTTTCCATTCTTTCACCACTACTTTTATTTTCCGTTTAATCCCTCTACGGCTGCACATTTACACTGCTCCCATTCGTCTTCAACCCCTCTCTTGCTACCCTCACCATTAACGTACCATTTACATTTTCTAACGTAAATGTCTTTCATCTTGAGTCTTCTGTTTATGATTATTCTCGATTTTATACAATAGTAATCAAATAATGAATGTCCGTACAGGTTGTCATCACCTTGTCTAACAACCATTTGTCTTCTCTACTGATATACTTATTATGTATATTTATGAAATTTCTTCATTTGTAATCCAATTTTCACTATCATTAACCACCTTTCAGCACATATTTCTGCCAGTCTCTTCAATTTCCATTCACTCCTGGTGCTACATTTTTTCCCCGGCTCATGTCTAATTTCCTGTTATTCGCTCACATGTTGAGCTTCTCAACACAATTATTTTATTTTTTCAGACAGAAGTTTTTAGCTGCAGGTATTCAGTTTGTACCAAATCCTCTCTCTTTTATCGCCCATTGGGATGTGTTTTTCACACTAATTCACCTGTTGTATCCAAACTTTAGTCCAATCCATAATATTTTGGGACTGTCCCTTAATACACAACTCCACCTTCCATCACTCAGCACACCACCACATGTTGGGGCTTTACTCTCTAAGACGCTTCTGACTTTATGTCCCTCACTCGTCCCCAGCAAGAGTCTCCTGGGCTATTCAACATTCTGTTTTGCTGAAAGCCAGGACATTCTTCCTCTCATTTATTATAACTTAGAACACTCCATCCTCACCCTGTTCACACACACACATTCAAACCCCAGTATTTTCATTGCTCTTTTTTCATAAGTAGAGGGGATGGGACTCCCAGCACCACTCCACTAGGGCTCACTCTGCCTGGTGTGTGTGATGGGGGTCACTACATTTCTAGTAATAGTAATAATAATAACACTGATGTGTTTTAGCAGTACCTTGGTTTATATAAGATAAGTAAAGTGGTACGTGAAGCCATTACAATAATAAAGGTCACACAGTGGAAGATAAAGACAATTACAGCGATAATAATAAACAAATGATGGTTGCCCCTCGTGTTGGAGGATGGCTGGTCCAAGGGCAACCTAGGCGTGAATTTTTTTAAGGTATAGAAACTATCGCCAACACAACAACCACACCCTGAGTTAACGAGCTGCATGACCCAGTGTCAAGGAATAGTCCGAGAAGGCCGGACAACTCGCCAACTGCACTGGCTAACCATTATCCCGGAACACGATCCGCAAATCGATTGACATCCAGGTCCCCAATTACTGCTGGGTAGACAGAGGCAAATGGCGTAAAGAAACGTGCCCATAGTGCCCTGCCTGGGAATCGAACCCGGGTCCGCTCACTTGCGAGGCAAGCAAGCTGACCATTACACCACATGCCGCCACCAATTACATAGATACAGCCTTAGCCACAAGCAGGTGAGTTTGTTATGTATAATCAGCATTGTTCCAGCGTCACTGTTGACAACACCGGACTAGACCAGGTTTTTAATCTAGGTGCCACCGTACTGCAAACAACAACAATAACAACGTTTTTATCTGACAATGGTTTAGGTTGTTATATTAAAGCAAATCCTCTCGTAGAACGATTCTTTAACAAGTCATGAGTCTATTTATTGCCAGGATATTATACTGAATCTTCAAGTTAATTTCTTGTGTCTACCTCACAACACTGTGGAGGAGTGAGAGAGCTGGTGTAGCTTAAAGCCTCACAGTAGCCAGGAAGGAGAGGAGCTCCACTCATTACCGGCCACCTCACCTGATCATAATTGATGAGATGATGTAGACAACCTCCCGCCACACCCCCTCACCCTCCCTCTGCCACACTCTCACCCTCCCTTTGTCTCACCATCATTCTCCCTCTACCACACCCTCACCCCTTTCTACCACTCTCTCACCCTACCCTTAGCACTCTACCACACACACACACATACATATACACACACACACACACACACACACACACACACACACACACCACTCTCCACCACGAGTGTAGGACAAACCCCCTCGGACCTAACCTAACCTACTTTGCTCGTTAACTGAGGGTTTTTGTTCAGGGGGCTTTTGTCCTGACACCTTCTACCACACATCCCTATCACCTTTTCAAACACACCACACTACTCTGCATTACATAACTCCTACCAATTTACCACACACCCTCACTCTCTACCGCACATCCCACTCTCTACCACCCCCCCCCCACACTTTCTACCACACCCAATATCAGAATTAATCAAAACTTCGACATTTTTAATCGCACAATGAATGAGTTTATATTATATACGGAAAATAGAAAATAATAATAGATTTTATTTTAATTTATTTTAGATGTGTCATTTACTTATTAACGTTTATTTTGTGTTTTATTTTAAGAGTGTAAATTAAAGTTAGAGTTTAAGCTATGTCAATTATATGATTTATGTTTATTATTTAAGCTGTTATGCAGGGTGTTAAGCGTTAAGGATAAGCACACACACACACACACACACACACACATTATTATGGTCGATTGTTAATATACTAATGCCATAACCGCCTCAACTACCACCATTATCACCACTAATGCCAGCACTATCACCATATACACCACTACTAATATAACTATCACAACTACCATTATCACCACATACACCACGGCTACCACCACATACACTATCACCGTATACACTGCCACAACCGCCACTATCACCACGATTACCACCATCATCACCACATACACCACGAATATTACCACTACTAACACTATAATCATTACTAACACTATAATCACTACCATCACAGGCACCACCGCTATCACCACAACTACCATTAGACAGACAGACAGTCAGACAGACAGACTAACCCCCCCCTGCCCCGCAACTAGGGATCATTGACTCGTTTAGGTAAAATATATGATCAAACAGTCAAATAATTTAGTTCATCAATGTGTATTAGTATATACTGTGGACCCCAGCCGTCAGTACAAACAGGCCCGGCACGTATAGAGAGGATTATTATTACTGTAGATGAATTATCCCTGTAAGACGGGCACAGTTATAATATAATAACTGTCATGTGTCATAGAGTGAGCGTGTGATTATGTGTATGTTGGTGTGTAAGTCGTTTATGTTATCATTTATCTTTAATATCGTCCTGAAAATGTTTAGTGTGGTTTTTACCGCCATATTCAACAAGTGTGTGCTGGAGGAGTGGTTAGTGTTGGCAGAATATTGTTGTAAATATCCAACTGGCTCACGTATATCCAGGCCATAGTCTTATAGAGGTTGATATATCAGACATATCTCAACCTGTGTGTGATATCGTAACACACACTATAATTTGTAGCAGCTTATTGGTTGTATATTTAATACACCAGCCAACATGTTGACCTGGGGTTATTGGTCGTCAGGGCGATGGTGACTTCGGACAATTGACCTTTTTCCCGCCTCTGTGAAAACCCAGCCATCAACGCCCTCTGGTCACGAGGTAGTGGTAGTATGGCCGCGTGTAAGAGCAAAGTAACGTTATTTTACCACGCCTTATGTACTGATGCAGACAACGCCAGTGAGTCTGAGGCGACGCCACTCTACGTTGGGGCTGCTCCTGCCGGCTCTCATGGCAGTGATGTTTGCTGAATGTTGAAGACATAAATGTACAGCTGAGGACAAAATTCCCAGGACACTTGGTATAATCTGGTATGTAAGTACTAGATGATCATTAAGTGAAGGGATTGGAATTTCAACATATTTTCTCAGATTTTCTTTGTATTTATTTATTTATTTTTTACATTTTGTGGTGCTGACATAATATGAGACGAAAAGCGGAGTTATTAGATATAAACCAATCATAAATATGACCCAAAACTAGATGCCAAATATTGTCAAGGGTTCGGAGAATTTGTCTTCAACTGTACATGTCTCATCCGCTCCCCACCCATGACTGTCAAATACATGTTCTGTACTGTACATACCTCACCGTTCAACAATACACTCCTCTATCTTGTTGTTGACCCCACCTGCCAGCTTCTCATCCAGCTGTTGTCGTCAGCTAAATCACTGAGGTTGTCTGACGCGGCCACACCTGTATACATTTTGTCGCCAACATGTGATCAACAGGAAGAAACGCTGATCCAGTGCACGTGGCCGTACCCTACCAGGGTCTGAAATGAACCTGTGCCTCATTTCGTCTTGTGGATCACATGTTGGCGACAAAATATCCGTTAGTGTGGCCGCAGGCTGGACCAAGGGCACAAACAGTAGTGGTCCCGTCCCATGATGGTTGTGTACAGGCGATGGCTAATTCTCATTTGTTTTGTTTGTTCACGAAGACAATATGCCAGATGTTGACATTAAATCTACACAAATGAACGTGAATATTATACATAATGTATTTTAAAATTCAGATGTTACTCGTACATATAAACCACATATTATAAAACCTTGAGTGTCCAGTAGACGACACACCGACCACAGGGAGCCAAACTATCCCGCGCGTCTCTCACAGATGGTTCACCACTTTCGCCTGTTGAACCAGTCCAGTATTCGTTGTGGTTCGCCTTTCACGTAAAATACTTTACAAAGTAGCAAAACTTTTTGTACACCAACAGAGTAAGACGGGTCTCGAGAACCAGTTCTGTTTGGTTCCTTCTCGTAAAAGAGCAACGAGAAAAACACACGGCCATATTGACGATCATACCGACACAACCACTGATATCACTTTACTAACTCTATAAACAATGTGTTCACTAAAAACTGTTTCTTATCAGAACGCAGAGAAATAAATAGGAAACAAACATCATATTCTAAAAACAAAAATAAATTTAAAAAATTTACAGTAAACTTACCAGTTCCTTCGTCTCTGTCAACACCAACAAAACACTGCTTCTTCCGCCAGTTGTTTGTGACGACTGCCGCCAGGTGGACGGGGCGGCTCTATTATCTTCTGATGAAATAGGGATGATTTACTACAGGGCGACCTTGATCACACAGTAGTGGTACCTGACGTTAGTGTTGTGACCAAACCCCAACAGAGAGTTATATCTCGTAATTTTTAATTGTGTAATATTACCGACCTTGTTACGCGATTAAAAACCTTAATAGTTGAAGTGTAGTAATAACATTATAACATCAACGACTAAGCCTTCTGAAAAAAATATTAAAATACTGTGCACGTAATAATATTTGACCAACATATTGCTGTGTGGTAAACTCCCTGGTGTGAACCACTTATGTTTAACAATTAATTCCCATTTCTATTTTTAATTAATAATAAATGAGTGCATGTTAAGTGAGTATTTTATAAACTCTGATGCATATATCTGGCTCCAGTACAGCAGTTCTGGATTAATTAAACCACAAGTGATTTAATATATTAACTTTGGCCATTTGGTGCCCGTGATGGCCCGAGACTCGGTCACCACCCGCGTCTAATGTAACAACACTCACTCACTTCTTTAATACAACTAAATAATAATAATAAACCTAAACTAATCATGATCTCACTGTTTACCTTCACGCTATGATAAATAGAGCAGTTGTACCTGTACCAGCACCTACACCTGTACCTGTACCTACACCTGTACCTACACCTGTGCCTACACCTGTACCTACGCTCTTACATATACTGACATTATTTACATTTAGTGTTAAGAAAAGATAAAGAAGGAAATCTAAAACGAGAAGTTGAAACACCCTCCCTCCCTCCCTCCCTCCCTCCCTCCCTCCCTCCCACAGAGAATAACCTCACCTCACCTTGAATATGGTAATTCAGTTGGCCCTAAACGTTCGTCTGGCGAAGCTCTACTAAGTGAATCATTGCAGGAGGAAGAAATGAAACGCCGGCCACTATTCACTGCTCGCGCTGGCGTTGTTTTATGGTGAGAATGTCAGAAGGAAGCAACAAGTTGTAAAGACACGTGTGATCTTTCTTATCAACTCCTGGACTTACTAGCCTGAGAGAGAGAGAGAGAGAGAGAGAGAGAGAGAGAGAGAGAGAGAGAGTAACTAGATGCCGTCACTCCACACTCTAGAAGAGGAGAGTCCATCACACTCTCCCAGGATACAAAGTGTTCCTCGGTCCCGGAACCACAACACCAAGTACGTATTCAGGGAAGGTACGGGAGGAACTAACTTTCGTCAGGTACCACAAACCAGAAAGTTCTCTCCTTCCACACCCCTTCACCATTGACGGGTCCCTATCTTCGTCCACATATTCCAGATGACAGCCAGAATTTGGATGCGTAGGAAATGTTATATATTTATTTGTTAGTATGATTTTTCAAAAATTTCATGACCGTATGTATACGATATCTTGTTTTCAGTGATTCATTTAACATAAAGATAATTAATTAAGCTTAGATAATAATTCTTTTTACTCTTATTTTTTGGCCCCTCAGTGTAAATCTGGTGTTGACTCAAGAAAAACGATTTATAATTGATTAAGAAGAGGCAATAAATGTTTGTTGCATTTAATACCTTTATACAATGAGTTGTATCCAGTATGTTGTAATTGTTATTGATGATGGAATAGTGGTAATTACAAACCTTGGTAATTAGTTGTTGAAGTGCAGTAATAACATTAGTAACGTCAACATCAAGTATCTTTTATATACCATAGAAAATAATTCAGGATAATTTTTTTGTTTATCATTCAGTGGCTCCACACTGTTCAAATCAACAATGGTTCAGTTAAAAGTTTTCTCAGTTCGCTTAAGACCCGGAGACCAGCACCTAGTTATATACGTGTTGCTTCACCGCATTCCATTTTCTACATTTATATTTCACAAAATTTATCTTTATTTTTTCATGTGGCGAATATAACAGCGAAAAAAAAAGGTTGAAATTTGGAAAACAAACATTAGGGTTTCCTTAGTTATGTGCATATAAATATTTAAAACTGTAGAAAATTCTAAATATATTCGAGTTTTATGGGTTTAGATGCTTATTGTGGCACTAGTGGTGTTCAGGCGTTTAATGTTAACACGCAGTTCTCCGTGAGTTTTCCAGATATTGTTGAAGGTCTCAAGGAACAATCAAGATACTCCTCCCCGACTTCCAAGACTCCCGACTTCCAAGACTCCCGACTTCCAAGACTCCAGACTCCCACACTTCGCCTCTGTGGTACCAAACACTCACAGGCAGATAACTTTTTTATATGCCTTGGCCACTATAGGAACAGCAGAGGCGGTATTTTCTTAGGCTGTTTTTCTTATCTCAACATCGGTTATATCCAATAGCTGTCTCTATCACTGATGGCCTGATTGCCTTCATACTGGAAGCGAAGACTCATCCTTATCTGACGTATGATCACACTTGGACGATTTTCATTCTTTTCTGGACATACTGAAGATGACCTGTGAAGCTGTCTCAGTGTTTTTGACCTGTACTCGCTGTTTGACGGTGCTGTGACTACCTTGTGCTGTCTTGTATCAGATCACGGGAAAATTTAGACACCTCAGCTATAGGTTAGGTTAGGTCAAGTTTGCGTTAGGTTAGTTTAGGTTAGATTTACGTTAGTTTAGGTTGGGTTTGTGTTAGGTTAGGTTGTTTAATCATCAGGTGAAATGATATAGGATGCCTAATCTTCACGTGATCCCTTACATTATATTCAGACGAGAAAGAAACGGTCTAGGGTTATTTCTCAGCTACACACACACACACACACACACACACACACACACACACACACACACACACACACACACAGAAATCTCGCAATCACGCACAATTTTACATAAACCACGTTTTTCGACCTCCTGAAACAAACACACAGCCATCCGAAGTGTTCAATCTTTCTTTGGACTTTGTTAGGGTAAGTTAGGGTAGGCTAAGTTAGATTAGATTGATTATATTAGATTAAATTAGATTAAATTAGATTAGATGAGGTCACTTGTTCCTCCAAATTTTACAGAACATCTTAAGAGTATGTGTGTGTGTGTGTGTGTGTGTGTGTGTGTGTGTGTGTGTGTGTGCGTGTGTGTGTGTACATAGGTCAAAGTTTAAGATCGCAACAGGTAAAATTTTAAGGTCATAATAGGTCAAAGGTCAAGTACACAACAGGTCAAAGTTTTAGGTCACAATAGGTAAAAGGTCAAGAGTAGGGCCTACAGTATGTCATAGGTCAAGGTCACAACGTTGAAAATGGCAGCAGTCGGAGTGGGTTGGCTCCTCACCCTAGTACAGTTAGTTGATGAGTTACTATTATTATTTTACTTGTAGTGGTCGAGTTATAACCTGTAGTGGTCGAGTTATAACCTGTAGTGGTCGAGTTATAACCTGTAGTGGTCGAGTTATAACCTGTAGTGGTCGAATCCTGAAGAAAAAACAAATAACTTTTTCGTTTAACATGAGCCAAAGGTCAAGGTCGAAGGCTATATAGATATGTGTCACCCGACTTATGGTAATTTATATCACTATTGATCTCTGAGGTGAAGGTCACTGGCTCACCACATGGGGGCCACAATGCCCTGAACCACATTTGCATTTATAAAAATTTCCCACGTTTCAATTTATTTCGTCTATGACCAAACACAACTGTATACACCACCAATGACTCTATTCCTTTCTGTTCGTATTCGTCAGTTTTACTCAGATGTTTCTCAAGAAAAATAAATCTATTGTGAACAATGCTGTGAGAGATGTGTCATAATAAATATATAACACGCCTCATAAGACGCTGTTCTCTCTCGCAAATACTGTACATTCACCCGCCATCTATTGACAAAATACTGAACTGATCGTAAATTTAACCAATAAAACAACGACGTGGGAATATTCAACCAATAAGAGAACAGCTTGGCCAAGAGGAGAGGGTTGTAGGGTTGGCTATGGAAAATGACATCATCAGTGGGAGGAGTTTACCCAAATGCAGGTGGGTGGGTAGTTATGCTTGTTTCACTGCTTAGTCTAGTAATGCCAAGCCAAAAACTCCCTTTTATGAATCACTGTTCTTATTGGCTGTATGTTTATTCGCAGTTGTATGATTGGTTAAATTAATGGACAGTTGAATGATATATCAACAGGTGAGGAGAGCATGGAACTCTGGAGATGAAAGAGCATTATATATTATGATGTCCAATATTATTGTCAACACTTTAATGCCTCGTAGGTAGAATGGGATCCTCTAGGTAGATGTGATCAAAACGAAATGTAAAGTGTGCGGCCAGACATAAGAGCTACACACCCCAACACTACGTCTTGGACTGTGAAAAAATAGAAACTTTTATGGACAGATCCCACCACACTGTATGAAAAGTCAGAGCACTTCATCTCTAATGGCAAGATAGCTGATAGAATAAAGCTGTATCCTCATTTGCACTCAGTACATAGTAAAGTTCTATGTCCTAACCTAACTTAACCTAACCTTAACTTTATCTAACTTAACCTAACCAACCTAACTTTATCTCACCTTACGTATGCAAAATCTAATTACATTAAGCCATCAACAGGTGTTTTACGTAGTATAGATTTAATCCCCCTGTAAATAAACTAAATTCCATGAAGTTTTTGACAATAATAAACAAAAAAGTTATCCCTATTTGACACCAGAGGCCCTCGCTGTAGCTTATGCTGTAATATGGTGATTATCCTTAAACAAAGAAAATATTTATAAATAATTTTTTTTCATAGAAGCCCAACAATGATGGCGCTACAGACAATGGGGGATAAGTTATAATCCCCTGGTTGAGAGAATAGGCGGGAAGGATGGAGGGAGAGAAGGGGAAGGGAAGGATAGAAGGAAAGGAAGGCACGGAGTTAAGGATGGATGAAAGGAAAGATGAGGGAGTGTGGGAGAAAGGGATTGAAGGAAGGGTAAGAAGGGAGGGAGGGAAGGAGAAGCGGAACAAGGGAGGGGTGGAAGGAGGCAGGGAGGGAGAGGGGCAGGTATGTTAAGTTAGGTTAAGTTTAGTTAAGTTAGGATATCGTTAACATAGGTGTAGCAAGTCTACTTACTGTACCACAAAAGGGCACCTCAGAGGTGGGTCAACACATATACCCCCCCCCCCTTTCCCCTTTGAATAATAATCTAGATTTTATAGGTAATCAAAAGAAGCTTCAACAATAATAACAATATATTCAGATACAAGAAAATATTTAGTTTATAATGTAATCAAAACATAAGGAGAGAAATAGCCATTCTGTTTGTCAAGCCAAAGTCTATTTCAACACCTCATGGTCCACCGTTTCCATCGGGTACAAATAAAAACTCTATAAAAATCACTGAAACGCTAATAGAAAATGGAAATCACATTGAGAACACTCGAAAACATAATTCCAGTCACATGCGAATGACAAAGAAATGATCTAGACTTTCACTAAAACTTACACAGTTTTATATTCAGCGAGGAAGATAATGAGTGGGTAAGATTTTACTTCAGTGCCTCCAGGTAGAACAATGCATTTAACAGAAAACGAGGCGCATTACTCACAACTTTCATTCATCTTGATTAATTAACTACCTATTTAGTTTTGGCACCCAGGAGCAGGAGTGTGTGGTGGTGGCACCTAGGAGTGTGTAGTAATAGCACCCAGGAGTGTGTGGTGGTGGCACCCAGGAGTGTGTGGTGGTGGCACCCAGGAGTGCCTCATGACACCATCTGTGAGGGAATTACTACACCACGTCAGGCCCCTCATAACACCATCTGTGAGGGAATTACTACACCACGTCAGGTCCCTCATAACACCATCTGAGAGGGAGTTAATACACCACGTGTCTGCTGTTCAACACCTCAGCTCACATGATCTACGTGACCTCCACTGTAAACATTGATCTGTATGTTCACTGTTTGCTCCCTTTCTTTTTTCTAATGAAAGCTTTTGTTAAACACCCCCTCCCATGTCAAGTTAGCTCCTGGGATTACCAGGCAGTGTTACCATGTCTACTAACTGGGAGCAGCACTGTGCTTCCCTGAAGGCTGAGCTTAAGAGGAGGATGACGAGACTAATCCCGGGCATTAGGAACCTTGAGTACAGAGGCAGGTTAAAGCATCTTAATTTGTATTTCCTAGAGAGACGTAGAGTGAGGGGCGATATGATCGAAGTGTAGAAATGGAAGTCAGGGTTAAGCAAAGGTGATACAGCAAAAGTACTTAAATTATCCACCCAGGAATGAACTCGTAGGATTGGTTTTAAATTACAGAAGAAAAATTTAGATTTAGGCTCGAGATAAGTAAACATTGGTTTGGAAAAAGAGTAGTGGATGAGTAGAAGACGTTGCCAAACACCATCATTAACTCGAACATGCTGGGTAGCTTCAAATATAGGTTGGGCAGATATATGAGCGAAAGGGGTTGGGTGTAAACGGGGCTGCCCAGTATAGGCCAAAAGGCCCGCTGTAGTGTCCTCCATTCTTATGTTCTTATGTATTAAGTCATTTCTGTCCACTATATTTTTAGCCTTCAGGTCTGCTGAAATTTGTTCAATAAACGGTTAATTATTATTGCTAATTATTATAGAGTATCTGGTGGTGAAACACACACACACACACACACACACACACACACACACACACACACACACACACACACACACACACACACACACACACACACACACACACACACACACACACACACACACACACACACACACACACACACACACACACACACACACACACTCACACACACACACACACACTCACACACACACACACACACACACAGCATTTGGTGGAGACACATACATAGACACACAAACACATGCTAATACACCCATTTGTACAGTGTTAGGGCCACGGTGTGCGCCTGGTGAACTCAGGAGTGTCTAGTGATGACATCTCTGCATGACAACCAAGAGTGCGTAGTGGGCACACTTCCAGTATACGTGGCACCTAGGAGTGGTCTGATGGGGGCACCTGTGCCAGGTACCCAGGTGTTCCTGGTGGTGACAACTAGGTCTGAGTGAATGTGGCACCCACAGGTGCTTAGTGGTGGCAGTTGGACGTACATGGTGACGGGAACTAGCGCATGGCTCCTACTGTAGGAGTAATTGGTGTCGGCAACAACATGTGGCAGTGACGAGAGACGGATGATGACGTCCATGAGTGAGTAATAGTGTCATACGGAGATGCTTAGCTGTGGGACTAAGGATTGCCTAGTCGTGGCACCAACTAGTAGCACCCAGGAGTGCCTGGTGGTGACACCCGCGCGTGGCACTCAGGAGTGCCTGGTGGTGAGGAGAGTCAGTCGTCAGTAACACGCTGTAGGCGGCAGGAGGAGGATCGTGTGTCGCTCTGCTCTGACCTGGACCAGCGGACGCGGCCCCTCCACCGTCCATGACAATCACTTTAACATTTCTTCTTGGATGACAGTCAATGTGGGTTACTCAGACTGCCTCGACTTGATTACAGATTCAAGTTAGAAAATATACTCTACTGATAGAGCAATATTTATAATGAAAAGTTAATGAGTAACTCCGTGCTATAAAAGTTTTTGAAACATGACCTAAGGACTCAAAAACTATCAAATATACTATATATTTTATGATTTATAGGTCATCGATGTAAACGTTCCGAAAAAAAAAACAGTGAAATTAAACTTTACAGCGCTTAACGAACCTGAACCAGCCAGGCTTCACCCACCGTGGGAGCGTATGTAAACAAACAAACTTTGGGGAGGAGGAATGTGGTCACACCGAGGTTCCAGTCGTGTTTCCAGGATATATCTTCACACCTCTAGCAGATGAACTTAGGGTTGTCGCGTAGAGTTTCAAGTTTCCTAAAGTCTTCCTGATACTTCCAAAAAATCCCAGGTCTCACAAAGGCTTCACAACGGCAACCAAAAAAGGCTTCCAGGAAATCTCTAGAGGTTTAAAGCGCCCCAACAGACACGTAAGAAAGTATCCATAAAAATCCAAACGACTTCTACCATTAACTAAGAGATTTATAGATAATCTCTTGGGAGTGTCGTACTGAAGACGTCATTCAAGCATTTTACAGAAAATTCTCCAGAGTATATTGTAAGAAGAACAGAGGGAGGAACCATGGTGACCAGGAGGCGGTGGTCACACTCATGGATGCTGGCCATGGTGTTCCTCGTTCAAGGTAAGATAATTTTTTGAACAGGAAGAAAGCAGAAGTATTCAATGGGAAATCTCTCGTGTACGAAAATTAATAAAAATCTTCAAATGTTAGTCGAATTGAGCTATTATGGAACGCTTGTGGTTTAGTAGACCATCATGAGTATTGTTTATTATTGGTAAGTCGACAGATGGTCGTAGTTCGTTCATCAGTAGTCATCTTCGACCATTATCTTAGAATATCACAACATCCAATACACAGTTTTATAACTATAAATATACCAGACATAAAAAAACCTTCAATCTTTGATGTCGTTTGTGTATAAATATTCCAGAAACATAAACACAGTACTTGAGGTCGGGTATCCGGGCCGGAAGTGTTGTATTGTTCTGCTGGAAGTCGTAACAAGAAAATTATTGTCAGTATAAAAAAAGTTACCATTTGTTTATTGTTCGCATTGAATTTTGCATCAGGATAAGAGGAGCTCAGCACATAACTACAGTATATATTTTTCTCCCCTCTTGGTGGGTGAGGTCGACGGGCTGTGTCATTCAGTCGGTCACTCCACATGGACAACTCCACATGTACTCCAACAGCTGTGTCCCTAATTATCACACTCTGCTTCCCCTTGGTGACTCACAGCAGTTTTAGGAGTGTAAATTTATAGTTAGATACTCAGGTCAAAGGTTAGAGTTGAAACGTAATTCCTGTTTTAACTGAGTCTTGTGTGAATGAAACCTCGAGTTCTTATTTATTAGAAAGACATCATCATCGGAAAATGTACCAGTGAGAGCTAGTCGTATCCCAAGACATTTTAATACTGTGGCTATGAATATGATACATTTAATTCACTCAATCAGCAAAAGCGCATTATATATTTCTGAGGGCTGGCGACCACAGTCATCCACTCTAGACATTTTCGAGCTGTTTTTAACCAATCATTTCAAATTTTGCGTCTCTCTGGGGAGGACAGCTTTTAATTTCATTTGTCCATTCCAATCTCTGCCTCCCTCTGGCTCTCCTGCCCTTAATTATGTCATTAATATTTCTATTAATCATTTAAAATCTGTGATCATAATAACATCATCAGCATTGAACAACAAGTACTTCCTAATTCTCTAAATATATTCATATTCAGTTCAGTGTAGAAACAAAAGCTATTTGTAGGTATGGTACCACAATTATTTCAAGTATAAAGGAAGGCGTTTCACTTATTGATTTTATTTGTATTTGTTTTAATAAAAGTAAAAAAAAATTATCTAACATAAAAATATCGATTATCTAATTAATATAATCTGTAGACAATATAACCACCACCAAGCGCTCACTACTACACATTAAAATCTACTTTGTATTGATTCCACTCCCTGAGACCAACGTTAAGGACCTCCAGTTCAGCGGGGTGACAGTAAAGATCTCTATTCCTGGCTGCTGAGGTGTTCCTGGTGTCTGATGGTGGTGCTGAGGTGTTCCAGGTGTCTGATGGTGGTGCTGAGGTGTTCCAGGTGTCTGATGGTGGTGCTGAGGTGTTCCAGGTGTCTGATGGTGGTGCTGAGGTGTTCCCAGGTGTCTGATGGTGGTGCTGAGGTGTTCCAGGTGTCTGATGGTGGTGCTGAGGTGTTCCAGGTGTCTGATGGTGGTGCTGAGGTGTTCAGGTGTCTGATGGTGGTGCTGAGGTGTTCCTGGTGTCTGATGGTGGTGCCAGGTGTCTGATGGTGGTGCTGAGGTGTTCCAGGTGTCTGATGGTGGTGCTGAGGTGTTCCTGGTGTCTGATGGTGGTGCTGAGGTGTGGTGTCTGATGGTGGTGCTGAGGTGTTCCAGGTGTCTGATGGTGGTGCTGAGGTGTTCCTGGTGTCTGATGGTGGTGCTGAGGTGTTCCAGGTGTCTGATGGTGGTGCTGAGGTGTTCCTGGTGTCTGATGGTGGGGGTGAGGTGTTCCAGGTGTCTGATGGTGGTGCTGAGGTGTTCCAGGTGTCTGGTGGTGGTGCTGAGGTGTTCCTGGTGTCTGATGGTGGTGCTGAGGTGTTCCAGGTGTCTGATGGTGGTGTTGAGGTGTTCCAGGACTCTACTGGTGGTTGCAGCGAGGTGTTCCATAACTCTACTGGTGGTGGTTGTGAGGTGTTCCAAGACTCTGATGTTTTTGGCGAGGTGTTCCAGGACTCTGCTGTTAAAATAGAGGTATTCCAGGACTCTACTGGTGGTGGTGGTGTTGTTCCAGCACTCTGCTGTTTGTGGCGAGGTGTTCCAGAACTCTGCTGATTCAAACTTCCAGACCTGTGGCCTAATAGAAACTAACTCCTGCACAAAACAGAGAAAGGTTTCCAATATTACGTCCCTGTGTCGTGTCGTCGCTCCGACCAACTCTAATTGTGTAACTTTTTCCCTCTTAGCTTTTATAATACTTTGTTATAACTCCGTCAGAATCAGAGATACAAATAAGGTGCTCCAGAAAAGAAAGATCTCACGTCAAATACAGTGAGAAGTTTCCAAAGTGCTTCACAAGTTTCGGAACTGTGTCCAACTTTGCTTTCCTCTGCCAGCTCAAGATGGTGAAACTAGCTAAATGTGTGAGTTTTTGGTTCATTTTTGTGAAGCTTTGGATTTGACTGAATTCCAAGTTAGCAACGATGTGTGTGTGTGTGTGTGTGTGTGTGTGTGTGTGTGTGTGTGTGACCAATTGGAGTTACTTTTATTTATCATGTGCATATTTATACAGTAAAAATATGCTTCTAATTTTTTTGGATCTGCTCACACACACACACACACATATAAAAACACATAGGGAATACACACACACACACACACACACCCCTCCCTACCCCTCCTTTCCCCCACACTCACCCATCTTTCCCCCCACACTCCTCCCCTCCTCCACACACACCCCTCCAACACACACCCCTTCCCTATCCCTACCCCACACAGACACACACCCATCCACCCCACACATATATAAAACAAAACACAAGTATTTTACCACACTCATATTACCAACACCTTAACATTAACAAAAGTCACTAATAACAGAAGGACATTTTTACCACCTAATTTGCTACTGGTGTTGAGTCCTTTACATGTAATTATTAAACATTAACTTATTACCACGAGATAAGACGTAGCTCAATCACTCACACACACACACACACACACACACACACACACACACACACACACTTCCCCTAGTATCCATATAGCCGTCAGGAACATATATAACTCACTCTGAGCTACTTAAATTCCTTATATATGCAAATTAGATGAGCGACCATCTTAACCCATCAAAAGTCTTCTTGTTTGCTCTCTCTCTGTCTCTCTCTCTCTCTCTTTCTTTCTTATTATTGTAATCTCCACCTCTCTCTCTGTCTCTCTCTCTGTCTCTCTCTCTCTTTCTTGTTATTGTAATCTCCACCTCTCTCTGCCCCCCTTCTCTCTCTCTCTCTCCTTCCCTACACTGAGAACACCCAACGAAGCTTCTTTAAAAACATCATTGATTCTAAACGACGGAAGATCATAATGGTAATATCTTATGTTTGGTTCTCCGTCTCACCTGTTATGCTAGCTTGGGGCCTCGTGACATATGCTTACCTTGGAACACCTCATCTTATGTTTATTTCTAGGGTGCTGCTCTATGCTTGCTTCAGGGCACCTCACCTTATGTTTTCTCCAGACTACCACACCCTATGCTTTACTCCAGACTACCACACCCTATGCTTTACTCCAGACTACCACACCCTATGCTTTACTCCAGACTACCACACCTTATGCTTACTCCAGGGTGGTGGGTTCTCGTGACGATATTCAGTACATTATCCCCCGAGACTATTGTAAGAAGGCTGCCTGTAGGTGGTGCAGGGCTCAGTTAGGTGACGTCTGAACTGCTCTGAGCGAGGGGATACTTGAGCAGTATTTAGGGGTGTGTGATATACATACATAACATGGGCACTATTCATTATGCTTAGTCTAGGGCACTACACGTTATCCTTACTCCAGGGCACCACACGTTGTCCTTACTCCAGGGCACCACACGTTATCCTTACTCCAGGGCACTACACGTTATCCTTACTCCAGGGCACCACACGTTGTCCTTACTCCAGGGCACCACACGTTATCCTTACTCCAGGGCACCACACCTTACGCTTACCCAGTGGCCCCCCCCCCCCAAAAAAAATGCACAAATAAGTAAAACAGCGCAGTTCAATACTTTGTATAATTATAGGACAAAGGTTTTACGGTAACAGTTTAAATGGACTCTAGGAGAAATTGTACAAGTTTGGGAACTTATAGGCTCAAGTGTGTTGCTGTAAGTTTCGCAAATAGGCAGCAGGAGCAATTGTGTAGTAATGTTGCAGACCCCAAGTGACTCACGCTCTCTGGAGATCCGTGCTACTGAGTCCTTGTCTAAGTTATTATGGGTCAGGCGCTGGTTGGGTTGTACACCTACTATCATGCTGCTACGGTAACTATTGTAATTATGAGTTATCTTTAATGCTGCTACGGTAACTATTGTAATTGTGAGTTATCTTTAATGCTGCTACGGTAACTATTGTAATTATGAGTTAGCTTTAATGCTGCTACGGTAACTATTGTAATTGTGAGCTATCTTTAATGCTGCTACGGTAACTATTGTAATTATGAGTTATCTTTAATGCTGCTACGGTAACTATTGTAATTATGAGTTATCTTTAATGCTGCTACGGTAACTATTGTAATTATGAGTTATCTTTAATGCTGCTACGGTAACTATTGTAATCTAGTGAGAGTTATTAACGTGGTTGGTGGTGCAGTTTGCTCTGTTTCTTCTTCCTAGATTGATATAAGTACCGTTCCTTCTACTGTGTGTGTGTGTGTGTGTGTGTGTGTGTGTGTGTGTGTGTTCGTCTATGTGCATATGTATGGGAGCAAAAGTTTTAAATCATCACAACACTAAGCTTAAACGTAATATTAACTGCTATAATCACTAACTATCATCACACCACTAAGCTTAAACGTAATATTAACTGCTATAATCACTAACTATCATCACACCATTGCACATAATCGTAAAATATAACACCATTACATACAAACTCTTCCAATCACCGTTACTTTCAGCCACATATTTTCCTCTTAAACTAAAAGTATAACGCAATACAAACTTTTCTAATCACCTTTACTTTTCCCAACGAATTATGAGGTCAAAATATAAACACAGAATATTGGAACTTCCTCGTGACTGACCTCTAATGGGACGAGTCATTGTGATGTTGTCTAAATGGAGAGAGAGAGAGAGAGAGAGAGAGATTATATATTTCTTTCTTTTTTTTTACATTCGTCTTCATGATTTTATGTACATACGTATGCGCTGAGAGGGGATATTAATATGTGCTATTAGTCTGTCTGTCTTAATGTCTGTCTGTCTTAATGTCTGTCTGTCTTTTTTGTCTGTCTGTTTATCTGTTTTTCCCTACATGTCTGTCAAGCTATATCTGTCTTCTCTGTTTGTCTCTCTGTCTTCTCTATCTGTCTACCTATCTGTCTATAACTGAGTTCAATATTCTCTCTGGGCTTCCCGGGAATTATACAAATCATTAAAAAAAACGAAAATTTCAAAATGGTTAAAAAAATGAGATTAAAGAGAAAAGAAGAATTTTTATTTAGTAATTTATTCAGTTTATTGGGTGAGATAAACAATTGTTATTTGTTTGTTGTAGTTATTGGTTCTAGTTGGTATTTTAGGGTGAATATGACTTGGAGGTGAGGGAGGAGAGGGACAGTGAGAAGAGAAGGGAGGGGATAAGGAGGAAGGGAAAGAGGCAGAGGAAGAGGAGGGGTAGGAGGAAGAGGAGGAAGGGTAGAGGGAGAGGAAGGGGAGGAGAAAGAGGAGCTGGAGTAGAAGAAAAAGAAGAATCAGAAGAAGAAGAATCAGAATAGTAATAATAATAATAAGTAGAGCGTGGCACCTGAAGCAACGATACCCTCTTGTGGCGTGATTGTTTTAACAGTATAATGTATCGTGAACCATAATACTCGTCAAAATATCTCGAGTGATTTCTCTGCCACGGTAACGATGAGGAACAAAGCACCATCTTATAAAATAGCTTTAGGGTGAAATTGTGAGGCAGCGGTTACCCAGAAAACAAACTTAGAAGGAAAATAGACTCTCTTGACTTGTACCATAAGGGTTAAGTTCCCGTGTAACAATCTTGAGTAACCAGTGTTGGCTAAACGATGCGAAACAGATGATATAGAAATTATACTTAAGGGGTACAATTTTCCGGCAACGGTTATAGGTAATGTGTGTTGGGTGAGCGAGGCAAAATATACTTTCTATCACATATACCCAAGGCGGAAACTTCGATGCAGCTCTCTGGGGGTAAATTGTACTCGGTGGGGGAAACAAAACACACTCTTATCTCACAAGTACATGAGGATGAAAATTTCTCCTGAGGTAGATCCCACTCTCGCCTATACTACATATTGCTACTTAGTATAATATAGACATCACAGAGGTTATGGGAAGAGGGGGGGGGGAGATATAGGAATATGGCGGGGAGGGAAGGTGGGGGGTAGAGGTGTTGATGCGATATGGTGCCTGACCTGTATAGACGAGGTGTAGAGGCCCCCCCTACTGCCTAAACAAGAGGTTGATGTCAAGTGAAGGACTGAATATGGTATTTGATTCTCTCCTAATGAGTCTCAACACTTTAACTGAGAAAGTCGTAACAGTTTCCTCGGCCTGTAAGAGAGAGAGAGAGGGACAACTGGGCTTTGGGTTCAATATCATACAGGGTTCGAGGTGATTCACACGTTCAAGGTTTAAGGGTTCGTTTCGATGTGGTCTGTCCGATCTAGATGAGGTTTTACCCATAGCGCGCCTTGGAATATTCAACACGGACTAGATCAGAAGAGTGTGAGATTTTTTTCATTTCTATATATTGGAAAATCGAAAAGGCGGAATTCGGGGAAGAGGAGGAGAGGAAAGGAGGGAAGGGCGGGAGACAGAAGATGATGTGGGGATAGGGGAGGGTCGGGGAGGGAAGAAGATGGGAGGAGAGGAGATGACAGGGTACGGGAGGGAAAGAGACCTAAGGAAGGGAGTGTAGGGGGACCGAGAGAGAGGGAAGGAGAGGCGAAGGGAAGGAAGGAAATGGGAGGGTAAGGGGGGGGAAGGAGAAGATCGGAAGAGGCGTTAGTCCGGCCTTGTGTTGATTCTGAACTGGCGGCTATCTCTCGTACCCACGCACTCTAGATCGAAGAGGTTTGTTTTGGGATTCAGGCCTTTGTTACGATTTTTGTACAGCTGTTCAAAGGTAAAAAAAAAAGAGAATAAAAGAAATAAAAAATGAAAGGTGGGGGAGGGGGAGAAATATTGCATTTATTGAGGAGTGTCCATCTTTCTTGTTAACAGAGGGTGGTGGTGGTAGTGGTGCAGGTAGGGTTGAAATGCCACTACTGCTCTAGTTATTCTCTTCAAGTTTTGTCGGATTTCTTAATTTTTCCTTTCAGGTTACAACATCAGAGTAAATGACCGTCTCTATACTTGTCTGGGAAGTTTATTAAGACATTACATCTCCACACTGGTTTAATTTACCTCCAATAAATGGTTTAGATGAGGAAGATGAAACAGATGGCACAAAGATATCCCGTAATGGTTTCTGTGGGCTACAAGTATTTTTTTTTTTGTACAACATGGGTAAACTTGTCGTTGGAATAGGCAGACAATATGATTACTAATACTATATGTCAAACTGATTTTTCAACGGGAGACAAATTGGAAGACTGTGTTCCGTGACTTTTTCGGCAGGTTTGAAATATTTGGCTTTATAAGATTTAATTGTATCTTTTTCCTAGGGGAGCCTCCACCTGCAGACCTGATTAATTCGTCATCAATACGACCTAAGTATTTAACAGAACAAGGTTGTCCTATAATCAACATAACGGGATGGTCTAAAATGCAGATGCTATTTTTTTTTACAAGGAGAAACTCTATTCACAGAGATAATATAAGTCAATTATAATCGACACAATTCAAAAGACTTTACACAATGAGGTTTTTTTCCCAGGAGAGAGATTACCTGTAGGTGGGATTCCCTTGTAACAGACAGAACTCAAAGGACGTAAAACAAGTAACTTATTTCTTTAAGAATAGTCTCCACCTGCAGAGTTGATTACGTCATTACGTCGTATTTTTCCCAGGAAACCTCTGCCAGCAGGTGTAAGTCTATAATCCACACTGAGATGAGCAAAAAAAGTATAAAATCTCTTGTATCTACGACGTCCAGGTCTGCCTCTTGCCTCCCCTGGCCTGGGATTCTCACTAACAAGGATTTGGATTTTATTATGAGTAATCTCTCTGGTCTTGTATGATTTAGATATTAGTAAATTAAATCCTCTTTGGTTTAAGGGATATCCACGTGACGAGGCTTTTAGTTTTCAGCATTAGTGGAGCAATTTTTCAACTTTTTATCTTTAACCAAGAGATTTCAACACAACTAAATCTAGAACACTTTGGTCTCAGAATAACAAATATTTATATAAACACAAAAAATAATCTCCTTTGGTTCAGGATTTGAATATAATCACTAATAAATCCGCCAGATATACTTGTATTGTTCTCCAGACCGAATTTGACACCGGATTAATATTATAGGTACACAGGAAAAGTTACACAGAGAATGGATTAAGCCTGACAGGTGTGAAGATGTCTTGTTGAGTTTTTCAGGGACTAAAATCTCGGTGAGAAAGATTTTAAAAAGCGATAAATCATCACAAACGAAAAATACAAATAAAGAAGAGAATAAAAAAAATAAAATTAATGAAATAAACTTTGAGATTAATGGAATGAAGTCATAATACAAAAGGCTTTATGTAAACACACCTTGATGTTATACATGTTAACGTAGCTGATTGTGCTTGTAATAACGAAGTATGGTTTTTGTTCTTTATTACACACATTTTTAGGTTAGTTTAGGTTAGGTAAAGTTAGGTTGAGTTGGCTTAGGTCATGTTAGGGTTAGGTTAAGTTAAGTTTGATTAGGTACGGTTATGATTACGTTTCGATGGATTGAGGTGGATTAGATTGGCTTAGCATTGATTAGGTTAGACAAGATTAACTTGGAGAGAGAGAGAGAGAGAGAGAGAGAGAGAGAGAGAGAGAGAGAGAGAGAGAGAGTCTTACTATTTAAGCCTCACATAAAACAAATTCCATGTAGTAACTTCAAATCATTTCTCGTCGTTAATAAAAAAAATCGCTTTATGTATTTATTCCAAAACTAAAAAAAAAACCTTACGATAAATAATAATAAAAAAACCCTCTTGAATATTTTATTTAAACTGTGGAAATAAATCAGGGTTTATAGTCGCTGAGAATAAACTGAGTGTTGGCATTAATCTACTATTTTATTATTTCCTGTCTCTCTCTAGGATGGATTAAAAATATAAATAAAAAGGGGGTTATTTATGGGAAGTTTAGCGTAGCATGTTATTGCCCCCAGTGTTTCTATCGGAGCTACAACGTGTCTATAACAACGAAGACAAATGACTTAAGTTGTAGCTCTAAGGAAAAAAAAATATATTGTTCAAGGGGAAACTTAGGAAAATATTAAGGTACTCGAATTCTATTTTTCTTTCACGTTAAGTTTCATTATTAAGTTTTATGCAAATTTGACCTTGGATTTTTTTTTGTGAGGCTGTTTTAAGTATTATTTTTTTTAGTAAATTAAAAAATTAAGATTATTTTTATTATCCTGAGGAAAATTTTTATGAATGAAATATTTCCTTTGAAATATATTGTACCACAGAGACGGATGATGGGTGTTATGATCCCTTGAGTCTACTTCTTTAGATGTGTCTTTCAAGGTGTCTGTCTGTCTGTCTGTCTGTCTGTTTATGAGTTTCTATTTAGCTGTCTGTGTGAATGTCTGTTCCTTTGTAATAACTTCACAAATTAACAAACAGTACTAATAATCACGATCATGATAATAATTACCAAAATACAACTATAATTATACCCAACAACTTAAATAAATAATAAAAGAGTAGAAAAATAAAGATACACAATTAAATAAACGTAAAAAATAGGAATAATAAATTTCACCCCAAAGAAAACGAAACGCGAGCGAAAAGAAAACGAGAGACGAGCGAGGATATACTATAACTCCCCCACCACACAGAGGGACCAGCTCCCAACTCGCCACCACCAAACACCCGCTCTTTGACGCATCATCCCTGGGACTTTAGAAACTGCCTCCACAATTTACCCCCTCACATGAGACAAAATCTTCTCTCACTGTGGCTAGGATCAAGTGAGAGAGAGAGAGGGAGAGAGAGAAAGAGAGAGAGAGAGAGGGAGAGAGAGAGAGGCGGTGGGATCGAGGTCACACAAGTAGGGATTGCGACTAATCTTCTCAGAGTTGGGTGAATGGCTCTGGGGGATTTCCATTGGGTTTGTGGCAACATTTGAGTGTTCAGGAGGATGAGGGTGGCTCTACCAGATGTTTGACTGTGTTATTATTACTTGAATTCCTCTCTCTCTCTCTCTCTCTCCCTTCGATACAGTGTCACTTAACAGCTATTTAAGTGTTTTTCCGATCTTTTAAGTATTCTAGTTTTTTCACTACGGTAGCTTTTTAAGTAATATGTGTTTTCACTATAGTAAATCCTTTCAGAGCTTCATCCTCGCTCTCTATATTAAAATTCCAAATTTTTTTTTTTTTTAATGTCTGGTCTACAGTACGTTAGTCTTGTCAGTACTGTAATCTGTCTTCAATTTATCGCCGTTAAAATATTTCAGTGTGAATTTCGTAAATTATACCGAAAAACGTTAAAGATTTACGGTGTTCTAAATCATTTACGTAAAATGTGTGGAGTCTTTTGTACACCTGTTGAGTCATGACTGAATTGAGACACTTTATTTGGCCAGAAAACCTCACCTGTGGAGCGTGATGCTAGGGAGACGGCTGAGTCTCTGATAAAACACCTTGATGCTGAAATATTTATAAAGGAGGTAATGTTCATGTATGACGCGCACACAAACACACAGACACAGACTCACACACACACACACACACACACACACACACACACACACACACACGGCTAAATATCAATAAAAAACACCGTAAATATGCAACAAGTGTCATAAAACAATAATCTTAATACAGAAAGATCCGCAACAGATGTAAACAAACAGTGATATACAGCAGACAAGTAACGGGTCAGCCAACAAAACAAAATAGCATCAATAACAGACACAGCAGAGACGTGAGCATTCTAAACTACACCAAGTCATTAATGTATACTTGAGAAATTAAACTAACATAGGGATAGAGGGAATGAGAGCAACCTTACGTCACAGCAGACTACGCCAGTCAGGTCTAACACAGCCAAGAGTTGGAGAAAAATGTCGTTCAGGGGCAGAGACTCTATGAAATCAGATAGGAACGAACCAGGATTGACAGAGGTGCGTCTTGTCTCGTTGTTTCGAACCAGTAACCCGCGAAACACTTCCCCGATCACTCACACAAATCGCCTACTTCTTTATATTTCGTGTGTGTGTGTGTGTGTGTCCCTTGTCCCTCCATACCACACCCAGGTTGAGATAGTCAGCCCAGAGTGTCAGTCACGTGGTTCTGGTGTACTGACTCACACCGGACGTCAGCCACACGTTTCCTTCTCAATAGAGGTTCGAACTAGAGACGAGTGGACTGCCAGCCGAGTGAGATAACCACTCCGCCACCACACCCACCTCACACACCAAATGAAAGAGATTAAAAATTTTATTCCATTTTTTTTTCTCTCTTTTTTTTGTTTACCTGGTAATTGAAAGTCATATTCCCTGGCATTGTTTTGATAGCTTCATGATGGAGGTAATGGGCGAGCTTCATGACTGAACTGTTAATTACATCAACCCGTCATGCATGAAAAAAAGCTATCTGCAATTTTTAACATGCGACCTGAAATGCATATGCAATTTTCAACATTTGCCTACAATACAGTTCCCCGCATTTATTTCTAAAAATTTCCCCATTTTTGCAACATTTATCTGTCATATAGAACTGTCAATATAAATTTTTTGCAGCAGTTACTTGTCATGTACACGTGACAACTTGCTATTTATACATTTGCTTGTCATATAGAAACGTCAGAATGAAAATACAGTCTTTGTGTGTTATAATAGATTCAACATAAAACTGTAACCTTTGTCTATCATTTACACAGGTATCAAAAACTTATAATTCATGTGTATAAAAATTTATCAACATTTTAGCAACTTAGACTGGACAAACACTGAACAAGGTTAGACGACACCTTCATCTAGGAACGAATCAATATCAATAATAATTAACAGCAATTTTAATTAATTTTAGTGTATAATAAAAAAAACATATATATGATTTTATTCTTTATTAAGATTACCTTCCATGTAGGTAAGCTGTATTGTCTCACTTGTTAATGAAGCTTAGTAAAAACAAGATGAGTGTGTTTAAACTCTCCACTAAGCTTATTACCTGTCTCGTTTTTTCGCTTGTAAATGACTGTCAGGGAAAACGAGGTTCATTTGTTTATATTTTACTAATGTTTACTTATTCACTTAAATGCATGTTTACTTATGTATTTATATCAATGGTAATGATAGAAACACAACTTTGCTACTTATGTGTGTCAAGGATGTTACTTATATGTGTCAAGGAAGTAACGTGTGTGTGTGTTAAGGAAGTTACTTGTTTGTCAAGGAAGTTACCTGTGTGTCAAGGCAGTAACGAGTGTGTTTCAAGGAAGTAATGTGTGCCAAGGAAGTTACTTGTGTGTCGAGGAAGTTACTTTTGTTTCAAGGCAGTAACGTGTGTGTCAAAGAAGTTACTTGTCTGTCAAGGGAGCGGGGCGGGGCGGGGCGAGGCTGAGGACATTTGCCTATTACGTGGTCGATAAGGTTAATCAGTCAGTTGTTAACCCCTTGTTGTTTGGGAGTTCAAGGGCAATTAATTGTGTGTGTGTTTACGCAAAACTAAAAACAATAATATACTCGTATATATATAATTTATGTAATGTAAGCAATCCAAACTCTCTCTACAAAGCACAAAATTCCATGAATTATGTAGATAATAATTTCAGTCAATCCCAGAATTAGAACATCACAGTCATGATACACATAATAAAATAGACACTTTTATGAGAGGACACCGATTCATTTGGTCTTTATTGAGGACATTATGGAGGGTGAACATGTACCTCTCAAGCACAAGAGTTACCCCTCCCCTTGCTGGTATTAGGTAATATCCCATTTTTTGTGATTTATTCACATTTTATCTTATGTCCTTATTTACATTTTTGGGTAAGTCATATTATATTCTCTGTGTCTTCTCCAGTTCATTTTCTATAGCTACTACATTCCCATCTTCTATGATAAGTGAATTTCCGTTTTCTGTTGCTTTGGCATTGAAGTTTGAGGTGTAGACTATTCTTTTTCCTTTTGTATCTTTCTGTGATTTATTTTCTTGATTTCTGTGGTCTATTGTGTCCTGCTAGTTGTGTGGGCTTCTGCCTTTCCATGTCTCTCCTGCAGTCTCTCTACTAGATTTTCTCAAAAGTTTTCAGTATTTATCTTTCTCTTACCGTCTTCCTTCTCTATCTTTCTTTCTTTCACAACCTCCATCATTCTTTCTTCTCTTTCACTCTTTCTCACATTTTTTTATATATCTCTTTTTTCACACAAACACAGACACACACTTTTTCTCTCTCTCCTCCCCGCCTTCCTCTTCCCACACCATGCACGCAAAATTATTACCACCGCGCCTCCTATCTCCAACCCTCACCTCCTCGCCCCACACACATGCTGGTGGGCGCCACACACACACACACACACACACACACACACACACACACACACACACACACACACACACAATTTGCCAGCCAACAACGCCAACGTCAACAATTGTCACACTATGATGAGAAAACTTTGCCCTGGACCCACAACATGAAGTGGTAAACCTGTATTTATTCACACACCTCTCTGTTATGTATTGCGTTGTTCACTTACATTTCACATATATAGATAGATAGGCCATATGCATAAAAAAATACATAAATATACATATGCATTACCAATATATATATATATATATAATATATATATATATATATATATATATATATATATATATATATATATATATATATATATATATATATATATATATATATATATATGTATCATTATAATAGAGAGTGAACAACGAAACTATAGTGAATTTTTCGTTATCTGGGATTGCTTTTGTATCTGTGTAATATTGATATCTGGTCGAGCATAGATGAACCTGATATATCCTGCAGTGACAAATAGGGATCTACATATATGTATTGTTGTGCAGATTAACCCCTGAAATTATTTTTAATATTTAATCTCTCGATGACATTTCTGTTTATTGTTGATGTTTGTTCAGTATGATACTTTGGTGTTTGTGTGTGTGTGTGTGTGTGTGTGTGTGTGTGTGTGTGTGTGTGTGTGTGAACCTGGATGTTATTCAATTGGCGGATCGTATACAGAGCTAATGGTGAACAAGTGTAGTTGGCGAATTGTACGGTTATCTTGGGTTATTCCTTGACAGTGGGTGTTGTTGTTGTGGTGCCGACAGCTTCTACACCTAGACGGGCCTAGTGCCGGCCAGCCTACAGCACGAGGAGCAACCATTACTAGTGTTCTTAAGCTAAACAAACTCTCAAAACAGCGTAAAGGAACCGAATCTTTCCCTCATGAACTGTGCGAGTCATCACAGTCTAAAAATTGGCTCCGATTCCTTCGTCTTCCCCTGACCCCCCAGAGCCATTGCCCCTCCACGACTCCCTCGGCCTCAAGAAACAGTTTAGAGACACTGACAAGCTCCTCCAAGGCAAAAATCTCTATCGATGCCAATTTCATGCTCTCCCCCTCCCCTCTGTAACAGAAGATCAATTACAATATTCGCCTCTACAAGATTCTTTAGCAATGACTTCACCATTATCAAGTGAGAGTGCCATCGTGTCACAACTTTATATCGAAGGTAGGGTGCAGTTACTGTCGCCTTTCGAATGTTGATCAAAGGAGCAGCTATCCGCATCGTAGATGCTGGGGGTGAGGTTTTGATTTCGGAGGGGGGGGTGGGGGTAGGGGGGGGTAAAGAACATATTCCACACATCTCTCTTCGTCAAGAATATGTGGGTGAGGGACATCTCTTTTCTTATTGGGATTAACCCACCTGGCCTACAGGTCACCAACTCCCAAAAAGAAATACAGAAATAGAAACAAATAAACAAATTCAAACGGAGAAGCGATAAATATGTTGTGTTGTCAAAGAAAGAGAACCAATTGACACCCCGCAATTGTGAATCTGTGTAATCATGTACAGTAAAAACTTGGTAGAGAAGCACCAAAAGTTTAAACCATAGAAGATGAGTTGTTAGCCAAATTTTTTTTTCACTTTACCTTGAATGTTGAATCGATCAACGATTTCCTCATATGTAGCTGCAATGTTAGGCTGTGTCGGCCGTCCTAGACATCACATCCAAGGCCACGAGACTTCAAATCCCAGTGTTCAGTGACATAATGGACGGTGACACCGAAAAAGAAAGTCATTTGTCAATTTGCCCAAAGGCCAAGTGTTTAATACACTGCTGAGGTCTTTCAGCTCTGAACTCAAAGCGGCTTCCATTTTGCGAATTCCTTCAGGGAGGAGAACATTCCGGATGGTGGCGGGAAGAGAACACAGATTTTAACTCAGCTTCATGGACCAAATCACGATATGTGGAACTCTCAACCAAGCTGAGTGGCAACTGACCACATGAAGGCGAGAAAAGCAACACTCTCACCATTCGTCGTTGTCTTAGATCTTTTGGAATAATTTTTTCACTGTACTCGGTCTTGACAAATATCTGTATTATAACCTGGCCTGTAGCGCTCTTTATTTTCTTGTATGCTTCACGTTGTTTATCCTCTAAATACAGCGAGAACATCTGAGGACTGCTTCGCTTCAGGCGGGTTATAAGATTACTGTAAAAGTCATCATGATTCTTGATCCACAGCAGCTGCATTTAGTCATGAAATTAGTTTCTGTTGAGTTGAAAAACGATTAAGTCCTTCAGTCACAGTCTCCAAGAGGTGTCAGGTTCATCCATCATACAGTTGTTGCTTTCGCCCATTGGAAGCTGAACACTCTCACTAGACCACGACCCTGACATCTCCTACCTACCACCACTCCTGACATCTCCTACCTACCACCACTCCTGACATCTCCTACCTACCACCACTCCTGACATCTCCTACCTACCACCACTCCTGACATCTCCTACCTACCACCACTCCTGACATCTCCTACCTACCACCACTCCTGACATCTCCTACCTACCACCACCCCTGACATCTCCTACCTACCACCACTCCTGACATCTCCTACCTACCACCACCACCACCTCCTGACATCTCCTACCTACCACCACTCCTGGCATCTCCTACCTACCACCACTCCTGACATCTCCTACCTACCACCACTCCTGACATCTCCTACCTACCACTCATATTTTGTCTCGCATGACCAAAACAAATATGCTTTCTCTATTCCTACCAAACAACGAGGTCACCTTCCCTCATTCAGCAGGTGGAGGTCACAGTGGCCGGCCTCCCAGACACCTGTGGGCGCGACCTCCTACAGCCTCTTACCTTGATTACTTTCTCAGGTATGCTCATGACGTCAGTATATTTACCCCCAACCTCAATAGTAATAGTGTTTATATATATTATTATTTTGTCTGTGTTTTATGGTAATGATTCATAGTATAATTATCACATATTTCTACATTATTCTTATTCGCTACTGAGTAATTAAAAGGGAATAAGAGAGAGAAGGAAAGGTATGAAGAATGTAAGATGATGACTTGGTAAATGTATGTATGTATGTATGTATGTATGTATGTATGTATTAATGTATGAGACACTACACACACACAAGCTACTTCCCTCAGACTGTGGTGTTGTGAGATAGACTGGTGAGCCTCTGGGTGTGAATAATACATTGGGTTTCAGCGTATGAGTGACTTGACATCTACCACCGAAGGCTTCTTGTCCTTTTTTACTGTTGACATCTTCCCTCCTCCTACTCTGGCTTTTGGAACTTTACGCTGACACGATTGGTTTTTTTTTGTCCTTTTCCTACAATTTTTTGCTATTCCCGACTGACATTTTTATTGCTGTTGATTTTCTGTTTGTAGGTTTTGGTGTAGATTGGTGTAGGTTGGTGTAGGTTGGTGTAGGTTGGTGTAGGTTGGTGTAGGCCGGTGTAGGTTGGTGTAGGTTGGTGTAGGTTGGTGTAGGTTGGTGTAGGTCGGTGTAGGTTGGTGTTTTAAGTACCTCGCCCAAAGTGGCCTTATTTTTGGTGTCTTAGTTGAACGTTGGCTAAAGTACACCTGAAGTAGCCTTACGTTTTATTAACCTGTTGTCTTAGTGTGTGTTGGAGACATTGGCCTGAGGTGAGAAAGTTGTTGTTTATCAAGAGGAAAACAAGGAAAGTACACAGTTAAGGATGTGAGTAGAAGAAGAGGAGAGGAGCAGGAAGAGGAGGAGGAAGAGTAAGAGGAGGAGGTGGAGAATGAGCAGGAAGAGTAAGAGAAGGAAGAGTAAGAGGAGGAAGAGGAAGAGAAGGAGGAGGAAGAAGAGGAGGAGGAAGAAGAGGAGGAGGAGGAGGAAGAGGAGGAGGAGGAGGAGGAGGAGGAAAGATAATGAAAATATAATAACACATCACTCGAAGAAACTACAAAAATATATATCACTAGAAATTGGGTTAAGGTGTGTGTGTGTGTGTGTGTGTGTGTGTGTGTGTGTGTGTGCGTGTGCGTTTCGGCGCTGTGTCTCGGGTTCAATTCCCTTTTTGATCGGATGTGAGAAGGATGTTGTTCAGTATGGCCCTAACTGGACTTATTATGGCCCTGACTGAACACCTTATGGCCCTGACTGAACATCTTATAACCTTGACTGGACACCTTATGGCCCTGACTGGACATAGTGTGAATGGATGAATGAATGAATGACTGAATGACTGAATGAATGAATGACCCCATCAATCAATAATACAGACATAGTTGTACTGTATTAAGGGGTACAGCACCTCACTCACAAGTAATTACTGTAACCAACACTAGATGAGGTGAACAGAAAGAAAATTTAATCTTTTCTTCATAATTACAAAAAAGAATGAATGTCAGTCATCTTTTTTTTCACCTGCCACCGAGTTGTGTAAAGTATACTGTTGGTGTTGTATTGTGTTGGAGATGAGGTGTGTTGGTGTTGAGCTGAACAGTGTTGGTGATGGGGTGGTGGCGATGAGTTGTTAGGTGTTGGTGATGAACTATGAGGTGGTGAGAGTGAAGGAGGTGACAGGAGGTATTATATCACGTGTAAGAAGAAATTATATGTTTCTGTTATTTCATTTTCTTTATCTGTACATTCTTAACTTCTCTTGTTTTAATATAATTATCCTTCTATTCCTTCTTATACTCTTTCTCTCCTCATTGTTACTTCCTACTTCCCTTCCTTTCTCTCTATCTCCTTACTCCTTATTCTTCTTGCTTTTTATTCTTACTCTCGGGTTAGGTTCTTTACTTAATGACACGAACACTGAAGGTCTGACGAGAACACCTGAGCCAGAACACCTGAGGCAGAACACAGGTAACACCCCACAACAACATCTAACTCACCTGTCTAAATGTCAACAAGAATCACGTATCAAATATAAGTCATTGGAAAAGGTATTTATGCAGGAGCCGTTTATCTCAGGGTTAGATAATATTCATACTTCATTTCCTGACAGCTTCACTGGAAATGGATTGTTCTCCGACAGCCCATAAATCCAGTTTGTGTAGAGATAGAGAACAGCCAATACACGAGGCGGATTTATGGTCTTCGACGATGGATTCTGAAAAAGGAAGTCAAGATTTCCCAACTTTCTTTTTAGTGTCGGGAAAGTGTTAAAAGCCCGCGGTATATCTTCTGGGGTCGATGTTCCGTTGATATATGACCCGTAAATATATGTTGAGTTGTCCTCATATACAACCTTTATATATATACTGTACTGTACAGGGCAGTACCGGGCACAGTAACGGTAAGGGCAGTTCCGGGCATATTATCGGTCAGGGCAGTACCGGGCACATTAACGGTAAGGGCAGTTCCGGGCATATTAACGGTCAGGGCAGTACCGGGCACATTAACGGTCAGGGCAGTACCGGGCACATTAACGGTAAGGGCAGTTCCGGGCATATTAACGGTCAGGGCAGTACCGGGCACATTAACGGTCAGGGCAGTACCGGGCACATTAACGGTCAGGGAGTCACGGATCACTGTACTTCACTGAACCTCTTATTCAAAGCTGCTCCAGCACGAGAGATCAGCAGTGCCTGGAGTTCGTCTCATTTCCGTTATGATGCTCTCAGGGAAGATACGTCAAGCAGGCGAGTGTTTGCCCGCCTCCTGCCTACCCTGGCGCCCCTTTATGGTACAACATAAAAGAGAGCAACAAGATGTCCGCCTCCCGCCACCGTCACCAAGTGTAACTTTCTCACAAACTTTTTAACATCTTATGTCAACACTGATCAAAGGATTATATATATATATATATATATATATATATATATATATATATATATATATATATATATATATATATATATATATATATATATATATATATATATATATATATATACACTTCGGAAGTCCTTTTCTGCTGTTATGGATTGGTTGGGACCAGGAACAACACGTCCTCACTTATAATCGCTGCCATACACTGTCGCTAACAGCTGTAACAGATGTGTTCCACTATGGTGTTCTTCCTCCACAACACTAACCAAAGAAACCCGTCTGGCTTCATGTACTCCATAATGTACCCACGAGCCGCTCATCATCCCTATAAACCTTCCTGTCCGCTCATGTACACACACTACTGCCCCATCCCCCTCTCCCCCCCAGTCCTCCCTTGTTACCTACTGCCTCTTCAAAACTCATTCACGAGCATTTGACACAAGAGTAGTGTCATCTGGAAACAACAGGTGACCCACCACACACATCTCTTACCAACTCTTGAACTCTTGCTCTCATTCCTCTTGACTCTTACATCACCATCGAGAAGAGACGCATCATTCTTGGGGTAATAATTTATATCTGATAAAGACTTATTCTCACTCCAAAAAATAGGTTACGTCATATAAAAGTTTAATTTCGATACCTTTAAACTTACTTTTACCAAATTTATCATATGGTTTTCCTCAGATTCATAACTGGCATAAAATTATTAGTATATTTTTATTTTTACTCGTTTTCCTTAACACCAACATCGTGATCTGTATAACTTTCTCCTGTTCTACTTTCACTCAATGTTCCTCTCCTCTCACACTCTGTTCCTCTACTCTCACACTCACCAGGGTCTTGGTAACTCAGTAGGGTCTCGGTAACTCAACAGTGTCTCAATAACTCAGCAGGGTCTCTGTAACTCAACAGTGTCTCGATAACTCAGCAGGGTCTCGGTAACTCAACAGTGTCTCGGTAACTCAGTAGGGTCTCGGTAACTCAACAGTGTCTCGGTAACTCAGAAGGGTCTCGGTAACTCAGCAGTGTCTCAGTAACTCAGCTGGGAGAACATTCGCCTCACAAGAGAATGGTCAGGGGCTGGATACTGACCCAGGATGAAGGAATGTGAGGTCTCATTATTCACTGTCCCTTGTGCACCCACCCATACATGAGCTCATTATAGGGTGTATTGTGGTGATGGTGGTGGTGGTGATGGTGGTGGTGGAGATGGTGGAGATGGTGGTAATGGTGGTGGTGGTGGTGGTGGTGGTGGTGGTGGTGTGTGGTGGTGGTGGTGGTGGTGGTGGTGAGGTGGTGATGGTGGTAATAGTGGTGGTGGTGGTGGTGGTGGTGGTGGTGGTGGTGGTGGTCGTGGTAGTGGTGGTAGTGGTAGTGGTGGTGATGGTGGTGGTCTAATACTCATTATAGTGCAGGGGCTTGTGTAATGGGGTGGGGTTTGCTTGTTAATTTTTTACACATTATTTTTTAATTGTTATGGTATGTAGAGTGGAAATAATTGTGTTAATTTTTCTAAACTTAATTTAGGCCATTTGAGGTATATATATATATATATATATATATATATATATATATATATATATATATATATATATATATATATATATATATATATATATATATAATTTAATATCATCGAATTATAGTTACAATGTATATCAAGTGAAAGCTTTCAATGACCTTTGAATGAATGAATAAAAAAAATAAAAAATAAATGCATTTTTGAATGGTTGAATCAGTAACACAACTTTACAATGAATTAATACGTGTAATGCAGCAGGTTTGCTTTACATGATACTGTGAGTGTTCATAGTCATTATTTAGTCAAGTTATGTTAAAATACAATTAAATCTCTTTGATATATCTGCACATATTAACACGATAACTCTCAGTATTCACGAATAACTTTGACCGGGTAAACATTATCAGTACGTTCTCTAACAGTCACCCTGTCCGCCGCCATCACACTCAGCATCGCTTAGGTTGGGTTCATGTGAAATGTTTAAACAGTAAACTGGTCGTCTGCACCATACTCACACATATTTTCAGTACAAGCAAAATGTTTTTTCTTGCAGGAGCACGACTGTGTGATGCCACATTTACGAACTCAATATTGGCTGCGGGGGCCGGTGTCAAGTCTGATGTAACAGGGATGTGGTGTTCATTTTCCAGTGTCCATCCATGAGCCAGTGGTGACGGCCCGCGTTGGCTTGATAATGGGCCCTCACAATGTGATGCTTCAAGGTGACACGTGAGGTGGCAGTTTGTAAGCCTCTACTTGGTGTTTCTTAAACAGGTTCCACCTGACTCTCTTTATGTCCTTTAGATAGATGTGGTGTCATTGCCATTGCGAAGGTTTATTGTGGCCTGTTTAATGTATTATGGTACATCATATCGGTCAAAGATCAGTTGGAGTGAGTTGAAGTTAATGGTGATGGTTAATGGTAGTGATTCTGACTCAGACACCCATCAAAAACAAGCACAAAACATTAATATCAAAGCCAATTCATCAATTGAAAAACCGAGGAGAGAAATGACCTCTTAAGCTCCTGCCTAGTGGAGCAACAAGCAGTGGGGTAAAGACTGGCCTACCCTGGGTCCACCACGTACGTTACAGTACCAAGTCCACCCGGCGGCTCAAGACAACCTCACCAGAGTACACCTCCTGTAACATAAGCTTACGCCCCGCGTGACAAATATGTCAAGCTTGTTTACTCAGAGAATCTCTCAATGAACACCAAGCAGCGGTGAATACTTGACTATCCACCTGAAAGTGGCTGACCGTCCCGTCCGCAACCGAAAGCTGCCTGAATACCTGGTGACTCGCTTTCCTGCGGGAGTCGACCACAATTTGTCCAATGAACCCCCGGGAGTGTTTCTTACCAGATGCTTCATGAAAAATAGCCAACTGCTCAACATAATTGTTATCCTTTGGGAGGGAAATGAACCTCCCCGTCCTTCTATCAATTTGATTGTCTCCCCCTGTCTCCCACCATGCCAACTCACCCTTAAGGACCCCAAGCCTGTCTCCTGCTTCAGATGCTGGGGGACTCACTGCTGGAGACGAGAGCTATGCGGCTGGTGTTCGAGGTCTCATGACTCGCGAGTGTGGCTTCGATTGGTCATTCGCTCCAAGTCAGTCTCAGACAATCCAGACAACGGCGAGTATCCTGACATGACGAAATGGAAGTGTTCCGCTGCGGTAAGGTGGGAAAAAATGTCTAGCCAGGCTGTGCCACGCGTCGTCTTGCAGCCCCAGGACCTCAGTTTACACCTCCACCACCAGCCTCACTCACCACTGACAAGATCCATATACCACCTCTTAAGGACGAAATCGCCTCACTAAACACCCAGCTGACGGACCTTAAGTAGCAGGGAGTTTCACAGCCGAGTGTTGTATTTTATGGTTACACTTTACTATGTATATTTATACAGATATATAGATAATTACAGGTAAGCAATAGTTTCGAGCTCCCATAATGAAAAACTGTTACCATCCATGACTAGTGTCGGACTGCCGTCTCTAGGGGCGGTTATCACAACACTTACCTCTGCATATTAAGAGGTCAGATAGTTTGACCTTTGGCCCTGCTGTGCACGAGGGTTACCACACACTCATCATTCTGTCACTTTATGTAACTTGCTGACAAAGCCCATGACCCTTCATGCTTTTACGCCCCTAATGCACGAGTCATAAAGGCAAGCATGAACTCCGCATGCTTCCCAGATGGGCACTGTGAACGCCTCTGCGCTTCACCTTGCACAGGATACAAGGGGGTGCCCAATAAACTAGCCCCCTGGGGGGCAATCTAAAAAAAAAAATATACATACAGTTCCTATTGGTGCTATAACGAAGTTGGTGGTGGTGGTAGTGGTGTTGGTGGTAGTGGTGGTGGTGGTAGTGGTGTTGGTGGTAGTGGTGGTGGTGGTAGTGGTGTTGGTGGTAGTGGTGTTGGTGGTAGTGATAGTGATGGTGGTGCTAGTGATGGCGACGATTGAGGTGATGGTGGTGGCTGTGGTGGTGATGGTGGTAAAACAGATAGGTAAAATAAACAGGTAATAGACAGGTAAAACAGACAGGTGACGGACAGGTAACAGACAGGTTTCAAAAGGTAAAACAGACAGGTATCAATCAGGTAAAACAGACAAGTAAAACAGACAGGTAAAACAGACAGATAAAAACAGTTAAAAGAGACAGGTAAAACAGACAACTAAGAAACACCTAAATCAACACAAATAATAATCTTACCTCGGTTATATTAATTTTGGCTCGAGATTAATATTCATGTGAGTAAAATGTTATAATTGTCACCCCTCATAAAGACCATAGGAGGGGAGTGGGAAATATGGTAATGCGTTTAGTGGTGGAAGTTATGGTGGGGAAATTTCCGAGTTATGGGGGGTTAAAAGACGCAAGCTAGAAGGTGTGTGTTTTGGGGGTGTTGGTGTGTAAGAGTAACTACACACACACACACACACACACACACACACAGAGTTGTTATGGAGGTAAGAGGTAATGAATAACCATGAGTGAAAGAATAAATAACGAGTGAAAGATGAGAATAAGAGAAGGAATGAATAAAAATGAAAGAAATGCATAAATGAATAACAACGAATGAAATATCAGCATATTTTTATTTTTTACCAGCGAATATAAACGGATATAAAAAATTGAATAGAATTATAATATTAAAAAGTCAATGAAAAATATAAATGAGTTAAGAAAAAAAAACTTGCTTGGGTTTTATTTTCTTCCATTCATTCATCCACCATACGCTCCTTCATCCATTCATCCACCATCCCTCATCCACCTATTCATCCACCATCCCTCATCCATCCTCTAAAAACACGAAACAAACACCCCCCCAAAAAAACAAGCGTAGAAAACAAAGCAAATAAAACACATGTAAAACAACTGACTAAACCACACATAACTGTAGACTGTTATAGGTTATATGTGAGGTTATTAACAACATGTTATTACCGCCAAGTAATATCTGGTTGTTGTTGTGTTGTAGACCTGTGAAGAACGACGATACAATAATAACAATTATAATAATAATAGTCATAAAACATTGATGACGACCACGACAACAACAACAACAACACTCCAAACAACCACAAAAACAATAACAACAATGACAACAATATGATAATTACAACAACTATGACAACAACAACAACAACATCAACAACTTCATCAACAACAAAAACAACAACAACAACTTCATCAGCAACAACAACAACATCCATATATACAAAAAAGTTAAAGTCCTCTCTGTAAACGTCAACACAACACCGACGCAAGAACAATAAATCGCGCGAAAAAGTGTAAACAAAACATACGTATCCGAGAACTCACCGCGCGTTAACTCTCGCTAATGGGCTCCACCAATCAAAACACCAGCCGGTCAAGCGCTTAGATTATGATTGTTAGCACGGACATCGCAGCACAGGTAAAAGCATTTTGGTGCCGATATTCAACACTGTGTGGAAATTTCGCCTTGTTAACCCCTTTGATTTGTGTCATTCTGATCGATTAGTTGCTGTGTTTGGCGGTGCTTCAGGCGATTAGCTGTTCACACGTCATAAAGTATCTAAATTTAGCGAGAAATCGTCCGTAGGTACAGTAATTCTCGTGAATATCGACCATAAGGTCTAAGGGCATAAGCGCTACTATAGCTTGTCCACGTATTTCTGTGACGTCATGCTAATAACAATATCTATCAGGGGAGGAAGATTAACAGTAGCTTACCACCAGGATTATTCAATTACTACCTGGATCATTTGGCTTCCACCTGGATTATTCAGTTACCACCTGGATTATTTAACAATAAGATGTATTATTATGGGTGGCAGCTGATTGGTGTAGTTACCACCTTACTGCCTCAGTAAACATGTGGTGGGTTTACCTGCAAGAGGGATAATTCATTGTCATTTGCATTACTTAGCTACTGCCTGGATTTTACTGATGTAGTGCAGATAATCCTGCAATTACCAACGTTAATGAGAGAGAGAGAGAGAGAGAGAGAGAGAGAGAGAGAGAGAGCACCATACTCAGCCCATAAAGACAATTACTGTGTTATTTATCCCAAGGAACAATGATCAAAGTCGACATCTAGTTATATTAATACAATAACTTCTATATAAAACACACACACACACACACACACACTACTACTACTACTACTACTTTGCTGTCACTCGGAATCGAGTATGACGATTGTCCAGCTATGATACAATGATGTGAGTTATTAAGGATGTCACCTTCATTGGTGAGCTCTGAGGTGACTAGAGAGACCGATACGGGACCGGCAGGGTCGTCCACAGATGTTGCACGTGTGGAGGGCTACATCTAGTGCGGGAGGGTCGGCGGCAGCGTCTTTCCGGCGCTGGTGCTTATCTGCCTCGGTATGCAGTCGGGTTAACTAAAAAATATTGACACCTTCTCGTGTGGTGCTCCTCCAAGCGTTACAGTGTGGAGTGATCGTCTCCCAGGTGAGGGGTCGATTTGGCACTTTTTCAGGTTTGTCTTAAGACTATCCTTATACCTTTTCAGTTGTCCTCGGGGTTATGTTTCCTATTCGTTAGGTGACTGTAAACTAGCTTCTTTGGTAGTCTACTGCTGTCCATGCGGGTAACATGGCCAGTCCAGCGTAGTTGTTCATGGATAATGGTAGCCTCGATGCTCCTACAGTTGGTGTCAGAGAGAATATTGGCATTTGTTCTCTTGGCTTCCCAGCGAACTCGGAGGATGGAACGTAGACTACGTTGGTGAAAGTTTTCAAGTGCCTTGAGGTGCCTCCTGTATGTGACCCATGTCTCACTGCTATATAGCAGGGTAGGGAGGACCACTGCTCGATATACGTGCAACTTTGTAGATAATTTCAGCTCCCTACAGCTGAAGACATGGGAACGGAGTCTGCCAAAGGCTTCAGATGGACATCTGATCCGATGTTGAATCTCTTCATCGACGTCTGCTACTGTTACTGACCCAATTGCTACTGTTACTGACACTACTGCTACTGTTACTGACCCGTTACTGACACTAATGCTATTGTTACTGACGCTACTGCTACTTTTACTGACACTAATGCTACTGTTACTGACGCTACTACTACTGTTACTTAAGAAAGAGTAATGGTTAATAATGATAAATAGAATTGTGAAAACACTAAGATAAGAAATAAGGATAAGACAGACGGGCTCCTTCGCCTCCTCTTATAATAACTAAGAGGGCGTAATTGAATATCCTTGGTGAGAGTGTTCAGCCTTTGTACTGGGAATTGTAGGAAACTTATTTGGCAGTGAGATGGTAATATAATACTGGTGTGTGTGTGTGTGTGGTTGGTTTAAGCGATTTTTTTAATTTTGTCCCGTACAGTAGAGGTAACAGAGGTTTTTATCACCCCTCACCTCCCCACACTACATCACTCATTCTTTCACCTCACCTCACCTCCCGGCCTCCTCTTACCTCTGTTCATTTCCCCACCTCCCCACCAACCTTTACCTCTCCCCCCTCCCCTCGCCTCAATCCCTAGAGAGCAACAGCGAGAGCACCTCATATTAACACTGAGTGATCCAAGTAACAACGACATTGACCTTGGTAAATGGTAATAACACTGATGCCATGTAGGAATATCTAACAGTCCAGTCCTCGAGGCAGAAGAACTTAGAAAATGCTGAAAGGAAGCGACACCAGATGTTGTCCTCTTATCTCTCCACGAGAGCTTGGATAGTCTTCCCTGAGGCCATGCTAACTACTGACAAATATGCGTAGTTACATCAGGCAGCAGCCAATTCTGGCTCAGAGTTTAAACACAAGGATAAGTTATGCTGAAGAATGGACTAGCGGGAATAACTATGCAACCCCTACCCCAAACCTTGAACAGGACTGTTATAATAATCATAGGACTGGACCAGTAACATGGTCCTGCAATACTCGAGCAGAATGAGAGCATTATCAGGATGAAGCGACTTACTGGCAAGAACGCAGTCACTGCTGATTGGATGGGACCCGAGGACCCACCCAGGACTATCACTGTCCCTGGTGCTTACCGTCCTCTGAAAGTAGACGTCTTTCAGCCTCCATCCAAAAGATGTTAAAAGTGTCAGCGATGGGGCCATATGGTCCGTGTCTGCCCTTCTCAGAGACCGTGGTGTAGCTACAGCACACGACCATACACAACACAGATCTGCAGTGATACGATTACTGATGTACAAAAGAGGTGCATCAGCTGTAAGACAGATGGGGTCTCCACATGGCACTAAAACTGCCCCCAGACTCACCCCCTCCTGGCGACCCGGCACGTCACCCAGGCAGGTCTCCGGAAACGCTACCACTATAGGGAAGCCCCTTAGAAACAACCCCTGGTTTAGCCGCACCACTGCACCTAACAGCTATTAACAACAGACCCATACGGAGCTACAATAGGAAGCTACCAACGCTCCCACTGAACACACGAGCAAGGTAGTGAACATTGTTGTGGAAAATGCCACAAACAACTCAAACATCAACGTGCGACACAAAAGGAAATGATAACAAACTTCTGCAACACAATAAAGGACCTGAACGCCACCATTATGTAGTAATGTAAAAGTTGTAATGAAAAGTATTATCTTAACATACCCGTACCAAAGGTGAGGAACTTAACTATGACCAAGAACTCACGTCTAACTAGAGGAAAAAGGTGATACTGGAAGCAATTTTTATGTGGACACCTGGGGACCTAGAGAGGGAAGATGAACAAACACAAACAGAAGATGGTGGTGATGTAGATTGTGACAAAAGTCTGTTGATGTCTACTGATGAAATAAAACAGCTATTGACTAATACATGATTCAGAGCTTCTCCATCACCCCTCATCCCATCTCCCCTCCTCCCACCTCCTCACCACTCAATTCATAATTCTCACCCTCTCTACCTTGTCAACCTCCCCCCTACTACTCCCATCTTTTATTCCCCCCACTTCTCCTACCACCTTTTTCCTTCCCATCCATTCTTCCTCCTCCTCCATCCCCATCCCTCCCCCATCATCTACATTTTACTATTGTCAACAACAGAGGAAATTCTCTAGGTTGTGAGAGCCCCCGCCTCGACCTTCACAAAATATGGACAGGAAAAATATTCACTAGAGACGTGCAGGAGTCCGGAACCGCCAAGGCTGTCCACTACGTCCGGCCCTGAGAGTCGCCCCGGGGTCAATAACGCGAGATATTGTGTCCTTATATAGTAAAGAAAAAAAATAAATATATACCGCGCCAGATGTTCTCCCATATACGTGTACCAACAAAAGCCGACGCTATTTTATGTAACTTGTCTATATTGCCGCTGTTATTGGTCACTCTAATACAGTTTGGTTGTGTGTGGCTTATTTCCTCCTACTGGCAGCCAACCCTGGTGATCTGAGACAACATGGTGGACTCGTGTAATTTTTATTTGGTTTTGTGTGTTTGTCCACGACGCTAAGATATGTCTATACACACACACACACACACACACACACAAACACACACACACACACACACACACCAAGACTCTGTGCCAAGACTCAAGTGCTGCCAAAACCTAGTGGCCAAGACTCTAGTGTGGGTCAAGACTCTATGTACAAGACTCTAGTGTGGCCAAGACTTCAGTGTACAAGACCTAGTGGGCCAAGATTCTAGTGTGGCCAAGATTCTAGTGTGGCCAAGATTCTAGTGTGGCCAAGATTCTAGTGTGGCCAAGACTCTAGTGCGGCCAAGACTCTAGTGTGGCCAAGACTCAGAAAATGATGATGTTTTGTAGGGGGAAATAAATACTTTATACGTGGTGTTGAATTGTGTCGAATCGAAGGAAAATTGGACCTCAAGCGTGAACAGACAGACAGACACAAAGACATCCAGACATACGCAGACACAGACAGTATTTTTTGCACCATCAGACGTTAAATTTAAAACTCGTAAAGTAATTTATTCCGTTTACAATCAATTACAGAAGCAGCAAAAAAAAAAAAAAAAAAAGTTGACCTTCAATAAAAGTCAAGTGTGGTCAATAGATGTGGGACACGTGTTGGTGTTTATTCATTTGATATTCATGGACGCTCATACTGGTCTGGGGTCTATTTCCTGCATTTGTTTTCCTGACTGACGTAACCCCCTTAGTTCTTTCCTCATAGGGATTTTGTTGACTGTGTGTGTGTGTGTGTGTGTGTGTGTGTGTGTGTGTGTGTGTGTGAGAGGACGATCGAATCATTGGGATGTTTACTATAGTTGTTTGGTGTCTTTCCTCGTATGAAGGACATGGAAGAGACCATTTAATCCCTTCCTCCATCCCTCCTATCTTTTCTGTCCCTTCCCTACTCCTTCGTTCTCTTCCTCTTTCCCTCCTTCTTCCTCTTCCTCTTCACCCCCTCTCTCATCTCTTCTTCATCCCTCCCTATTATCTCTTCTTCTCTCCTTTCCCTCTCCCTCCCTCTTCTCTTCCTTCCCCTTACGTCCGTGTTCCCTCCCTCCCTCCTTTCTTCCCTGCTCTTCTGCCCTCCCTCGTTGTCCTTCCCTCAATAACAATAAAAATGAAAGAAAACAGAAAAAGGAAGAAAGAAAGGAATCCCCCACCTGCTGTAGTGTTTAGAATTGTAGATAAAGGTTTAGGGTGGGAGACAAGGTGGAGTTTGTACAGTTATGAAATGAAAAAAAAATGAAAAAAAGTTTACCTCACCTTTTTGGCCAAGTTGTGGAACGATTGTTAAGATGTTATAGTAATTATGGAAGCTAGAGGGAGTTAATAATCTTTGATCTTTGGTTTCAGGTGGTCACTGAATACACATACACACACACACACACACACACACACACACTCCAAAAAATATGAACACTGCGACTCCTGTTATCTCCAAAGAGTTGTTAAAATCCTTTCATCCGTTGTGCCAAACTTTACACAAAATCGTAAAGAACTTTCGTAACAATTGGTGTAAATAGTTATGGAGTGTTACCAGAATGGAGTGAACCCTACATCCATGAATTAATGTATGACCTTAACCTTTTTATCCAATAGTGACCAAAGAAAATACCTGTTTATTTCAGGCTCAGATCGAGTACCTGTGAATATTTTGTAAAAGGTCAGATATCAACTGTGTATGTTAGCACCGTACCCTAAGACCCGGACCGGTTAGTGTGTCTCTTGCCCAATAGTAGTGTGTAACAGTACAGGAGACTCACTTGATGATATCTAAAACACGTAGGAAGTAACACAAGTAAAAAGTAACAAGTAACATCAGTGAAAAGTAACAAATAACCCAAGTAAAAAGTAACAAAGACAAAGTAACAAGTAACACAAGTAAAAAAAATAACAAGTTCCTAAAATAAAAAGTAACAGAAGTGAAGAGTGACAAGTAACACAAGTAACAAAATAATAATAATAATAATAATAATAATAGTCACAAGTAGCAGCAACCTTTAGCCGAGATACGACATAAGGTACACAGTAAAGTGAAACGCTCACTCGTTCACTATATAAGGCGACAATATACACAGGACAAATACGACTATTGACTCCTACGATTGATAACTGTTTTTTAACCTTAATTTTTACCTGTTGAAAGTCATAACTGCCAGAAGGAAATATGAATTCAGGATATGAATCTCATTTAAGACCCCCCAAAAAAAAATTATAGAGAAAAAAATTGGTAGCTGGGAAACACAGTACTCTAATAAGAGGAAAAGATATCCACAATGACTTTAGATTTCGTGTAAAAGTGAGAGTGAATTATTTGATGAGGAAGCTTTGCCCAATGTGGAGAGAGAGAGAGAGAGAGAGAGAGAGAGAGAGAGAGAGAGAGAGAGAGAGAGAGAGAGATATTTTTAACTGTTAAATTGGGATGATACTTATGTTATCAAGTGATAAATTGGGTAATGTTAGGGGCTTTAGTGAAGTATTTACGGTTACTTTAGACAATGATTGGACTATTTACTGACGTTTGTGACTGTGTTATCTTCTTTGTTATCTTCTTTGTGTTATTTTTCTTTGTCACGTTGTTTGTTATTCTGTTTGTTTGTTGTTTTTGTTTGCGTGTTTATTTTTTGCCGCACCACATCCACAGGTAAAGATTATAAATATGTATTTTGTTTTCATTTATCCCTTGGTATTTGTGAACAAGAACACATATTGTTATTATTTTTGTCTTGATATCTGTAAACAAGAGAGAAGTATTTTATTATTTCTAAGTTAGTTTAATAAAATACACGTGATCTACACTTTGATAGTCACGTGTAGTTACTAAGTGTCATTGACCTGGCTAACCCTTGTCTTGGTGTATTAATGCAAGTTTGCAGTAAAAACGTAAAACAAAATTAAAATTTAATTTAGTTCTTATATCTATATACACAAATGATATACATATTTTTGCTGGCGTTTAATTAAGGGATTTCAGATGCTGTTGCGCCAAGGAGACTCAAGTGATTCATCTTACGCTGAAATATGGGGCTAAAAATATAGGGCCTGATAACTCTCACGGGGAAACATAACAGTTACCGAGACGTAAATATTAGATGAAAAATGCACGCCCGTGGTGATTAATTGTCCAGAATTTCACTTTTCGTTCCCCTCCATCTTTTTACTTAATGTGTTATTCATTAATCTGGTTCACTCTTTTTTTTTTAACTCTTACTTATTTACAGGTTGGGGTAATTATACTTCTAACAGGTGTGCAGTAGATGTTACCTGAGTGTAATGACTGTGTGTACTTTATGCAACCATTATCAATACATGAATTAACTCTCTATGTACGAAGGGTCTCTATGTGTTGAATAAAATCGTCTATCATTAATGAATTAGTTTATATAATATCTCATATCGAAAGGGAGAATATCTTAACCAACTATTTAAGTTTTGAACCTTGATAGTCAATAATGATAACACTATCGCTTCAGTAATAACTATTTACTTGACGTGTAAATTTTTTTTAAGGAAATATAATTTTTTTTTTTTTTCAAATTTTCTCCTTATTTTTTCTTCTCAATTCTGAATTTCTTTACGAACATGATTCACAAGCAGCACAGTTTCCATGTTTTTTATTTCTCCTGTGTTTATCTTCCTCTTTCCTTTAATACAATTACGTAACATCACAGCTCTGCTTCTCTTTAACTCTCACTTAATGACCTTTTTTTTTCCCCCGCTGGTTGAGGCTGACAGCTGCCCCAGATATAATTACACCCATAAGCTGGCTCCGTCAAACAAGGAAATGGTCGTATTCCGCCTCCCCCCTTTTCTATTTATTTACTTCCTTGTATTTTCACCGTACAATAGTTAGCACTAAACTCTCGGCAGCAGCTATTATACCACCAGGACGTGCGACAACACAGGTTCCAAGAAACAAATAATGTGCCCGCGCATCATGGCATATATCCACGTCACCTGTCCAAGTTATGCAATTGACGGGAAATGATACAAAATACTGTCAAATATGTATATATTTTCCTTTTAACTTTTTATACACACTTATTGACACCTCTCAACCTTTAATATATACTTCTTAAATAACTATATATCATATTTTATAACTTTTAATACATAAACACTTCTCAAACCCTCAAGAAACTCAACCATAAACACTTTGTTATACTTCATGTGTACTTTCCCTGCCATATAAGCTCTCATTACCTGTCCTATGAAACCCTCTTCTGTTTATGTCCAATTCCCACCTGTTTGTTTGTCCTGATGATGGGAATACACGATAGCGTTTGTGAAGTTTGTGTTTCAGTCTAGTGTGTGGATAGTTCTTCGTCTGTATCCGTGTACAATAAGTGCATTGATTATTAATATTGATACGGTGTTAATATATTTTTAGGTGTCTCACGTTTTGCAAATACGATCAATTTATTATTATTATTATTATTATTATTATTATTATTATTATTATTATATACAGCCATACAAGTCAGTATTTCATCCGTCACTTTCATCATCAAATCTTGGCCATTTATGGTATGTTTTAACAGCTGGTGCACAAGCAATATATATGTATGTGTTGAATGTTTCACAGAGTCCGTATTGAATTTTAGTCCTGGCAAAATGCTTTTATCTCGTAGTGTCAGCATATTGTGAGCATCTCTCTCTCTGAGCTCCACCAGTTATCCACACATCAACAAAAATATCCCGAAAAAATTCACAAAACCACGAAGCACTAAAACATAACATTGTTCAGTTTAACACACCACACTACACCATAACACACCACACTATACCATAACACACCACACTACACCATAACACATCACACTATACCATACACCACACTACACCATAACACATCACACTACCATAACACACCACACTACACCATAACACACCACACTATACCATAACACACCACACTACACCATAACACATCACACTATACCATAACACCACACCATAACACATCACACTACCATAACACACCACACTACACCATAACACACCACACTACACCATAATACACCACACTACACCATAACACATCACATATACACAGCTCAACATGATGTCACACACCGCACTCCAGATCCCAAGAAAACACAAAACACTATAACACAACACCACGCAACACAACACAACACAACACTACAAGCAAAACACAACATACCACAACGCAATACCCTACACTACAACACAAGATGTTACAACACAGCATAACACAATTCTCTGCAATACAACACACACACACACACACACACACACCAATCTAACAGAATTTCCTCAATATCTCTCCATTATAATGTTCACAGGTAAACACACGTATGTATTGTGTATTGAACCATGTCTGTCATCACCTGGAAGTGTACCTTGCTAGACATTCTCCATAATAAGAGGCTCGGAGATGATATATTTCTGTGAGCAAGGTTGTAGTCCTCAAAAATCTCTAAGCAGAAGCAACCCCCTCCTCCCTCCCTCCCCCTAACATCGTATTAATAGTCAGTGTGTAAAATTGTGTAGTGTATCTCAGTTATCAATTACACCGCCAGGAGGAGAGTGAGATATATATAAGGGCCTCTCGTGGCTTACAGCAGTAGTAGGTGTCGAGCTGTCACGAGGGGTGGTTATACAGTGTACAGTATGCACCCAGGTCTGGTCCCCTGAGGGCTCACTGAAAGACTTGGGATACTGAGGAGGAATATTTGATTAGATTGTATCTCCCTTAGTTCTATTATGTCACTCACTATCTACGTCTATTTATGATTCTATATGTAGCATAATTAGATATATTTTACTAAGAAATATTAATAGATGTAAAATCATTTAATATCGTATCCACTCTCCTTTGCCTCACACACCCCTAGTTCAGTTGCGATAGTGATCTAATACTTCATTGAAATATACTTTAAATATTCCTCAATACAATATTTCAGTTCAGAGTTAATTTATTATTATAGTGACGGTGGCAGCAACACGTACAGTACAGCCACACTCCACCTTCCCCCCCGACGATCACACCTCCAGATGGGTCCTCGGAATTACTACTGTAGTGTGTTCCAGACAGGTGATCTAAACTGATGGTAACACATGGATCTTGGCTGAGATGGGACAGTATACCACACTACACTGTAACACAACACAACACAACACAGTATCCCAGCCGTCAATCCCCCCCCCCCCATCAGAAACAATCTGTCCAGCACCAAACACCAGTTCCCCACGATCACCGAGCCACCCCTCCCCCACCCTTGTGTTACTAACTAGTACACGTAACCAGGTCAACCCAGAATGGAATAGTTGATGTGTTATATGATGGAGAATATTTTTTTACCTTCCCTGACTGTGACGTTCACTGAATATCAAGTAGGCGAGTGTTTGTGTGGTTAATGAATATGTTTTTTTTTTCCTGCTGTTGTAGTGAAAGTCGGGACGCTGTTGTATTTTTATGGTGTGTATTCATGTGTATGTTTGCGTGTAGGAATACATGAATGTATGTATGTGTGTATGTATACATGGGCGTGTCTTTGTGTTTGTTTATGCTGTATGTTTGAAATATATATCAATGTATTTTTATAAGACTGTGTATGTAAATAATTCTGTATATAGGATAGGGCATATGTCTGTGTGTGTATACACCGGGACTGTAAGATGGCGTCTATATATATAAATTAATATCTAAATTTAAGATAAAAACTAATGGGCGTCATGGTGGTCTATAATAACAATTTGGTTGACGTAACAGCATCATCTTGCCACAGTGTTCACCTTTGTCCCAGGTAAAATAAATAAATAAATAAATATGTAAAAAAATAGACGATATTGAAAAGGTGTTTCATCTCTTGTGTAATGGTCGCCAGATTCTATCATTTATCATTGTTTCTCCCCGCTCGCAAACCTCCTCCCGCTGTGGTGTAGGGTGGGTGGACAGGTGGTGAGCCCGACTCTCATTATTCACCACACCCACTTGATATAGCATGCTGGTCCACCCAATGAATTGTTTCACCTTCAGTAAGTACACCCGGCAGTGTCTGGGTAACACAAGGACTAGTGTACCAGCAGGGAAGCCAATCCGGTCAAGAATGGCACCTATGGCCACTACTGTCTTATGAGTGGTAGTATAATATGGAGGAACTCGGGTATTATGACCATTGAGACATTTTAAAATACTGTCAAGGTGGTGGAGTAACTCGCTTCCTAGTGTTTGTTAAGGACCAAGATACGCTACTTGTCCTCTCACCCTACACCATGACAGGACGAGACTACATACATACATACATACATACATACATACATACATACATACATAGCATATAGACAGACAGACAGACAGACATATATCTCATCATTCAGTCAAATCATCATACACAATACAAGTCCACGTTGAATCAGCATATACAACAGACAGTGCTAGCATACAACCAATAGTAAACAGTAATTCCACTCCACTTAACCCAAGCCACTTCAGGCACGACGCTGTCAACATATATCTACAATTACTATAACTCATTCTATTCTGTCTAATAATATCAACTATTTTGTTTATAATACTCGGAGAAATAAGAGACAGGGAGTATAATTAGGTGAAAAGAGAAGGAGAATAGACAGTAACAACACGCCCGTCTACCTCTACGGGGATGGTGATTGGTGAGTGACAGGACCTAGTAGAGTCAAGGTGTGTACTGTTGAAATGGACAGTGGCAAAGATAAATAAGAAATACGTAGAAAGTACACACAACCTGGTCAAGTCCCCGTGAGTCGTGTTTGCTTGTACTCTCTCTCTCTCTCTCTCTCTCTCTCTCTCTCTCTCAGAAACATCCAGTAAACATAAAGGATTTTAGGCAGCACGGTGAAGGTACCTCTGACCTGACCTTTGCAATTGACCTTTCCTAGTGACTTTTTGAGCTGACCCTTTAATATGACGTTTTAAGCTGACCTAAAATAAACCTTTGAACTGACCTTTTTACCTGAAAATTTCACCTCGATTTCTCTAGAGGGCTTTTCAACTGATTCATCTATCCTCTCCTGACCTATACAACTGACTAACCTATCCTCTCCTGACCTATACAACTGACTCACCCTATACAACTGACTAACCTATCCTCTCCTGACCTATACAACTGACTCACCTAACCTCTCCTGACCATTTCATTCAACATAATCACCTGACAAAATAACCTGACCTAAACTCACTCACCTAACCATTTCACCTGATTCTCTTTCTCCTGGCCTTTTTTTTCACCAACCTTTTCAACTGGTCCTTTTCAGCTCACACTTTGAACTATGTTATTGACGTCAACTGGGACTTCATTCCTCTGGTCGGGTCAATATTTGAACATTGCCTCATTACCCCATCTTGCAACTGGACACAATATGATGAATAGTCAGTCCCTTTTTTTTTTGGTGTTCATGTTGCAAGTTGCTATTGAAGTTATTTATTGGGCCCGAGGATGACAGAGGTTAAGTGAGAGAGAGAGAGAGAGAGAGGAGGAAAAATGACAGGGAAAATAAGGACAAAAAGAGACCAAGTAAGATATATATATATATATATATATATATATATATATATATATATATATATATATATATATATATATATATATATATATATATATATATATATAGAGAGAGAGAGAGAGAGAGAGAGAGAGAGAAAATGACAGGAGAGAAAGAGAAAGAAAGAGAGGTAGAGAAAGATAAAGGCAAATAAAAGAGAAATAGAGAGAGAGAGAGAGAGAAAGAGAGAGAGGGTGAAGAACGATAAAGCAAGAGAAATAAAGGGAAACATAGGAATAATGGAGTGTGAAAAATATAAAGTAAAGAGCGAGAGTGAGTTAGAGAAGGAAGAAAAGAGAGAGAGAGAAAAACGAAGAAGAGAAGAAAGGAGAAACTAAAATAGTGAGAGACAAACAAACAAACAAACACACACCCTAATAAATTACTTCATCTGTTCAATCTCTCTCTCTCTCTCTCTCTCTCTCTCTTTCCGTCACAGTGCCAACAGAGACCGAGGCACTGACGCAGCCACTCGTTGTCATGTCCGGCACCATCTGTCTTGTACTAGAGGCCAACAACCACCGATATTGGCACTCCACAGTACCGCTTCCCTGGCACCCCCATCCCTGGCACCCCTTCCCTGGCACCCCTTCCTTGGCACCCCTTCCTTGGCACCTCCTTCCCTGGCACCCCTTCCATGGCACTCCCTTCCCAGGTACCCCCTTGGCACCTCCTTCCTGGCACCCCTTCCATGACACTCCTTCTCTGGCACCCCTTCTCTGGCACCCTTCACCTGGCAGCCCTTCCCTTGGCACCCCCTTCCCTGGCACCCCTTCCATGGCAACCCTTCCCTTGGCACCTCCTTCCATGGCACCCCTTCACCTGGCACCCCTTCCCTGGCACCCTTTGCTCACTAGGGCCAAGTGGTACTCCCTGGTATCCCTCATCGATCCTCCGTTCACTAGAGCCAAAACGGCACTCTTTTACCCTTCTCTGCCGGCAGTGAGAGAGAGAGAGAGAGAGAGAGAGAGAGAGAGAGAGAGAGAGAGAGAGATTCTTCAACTTGTTGCTTGTTTTCATTCATGTATTCACGGATTCAGAAGAGAAAGAGGAACAAGAGAAGACATCTATGGTTTTAAGAACGTGAGGTAGAATGGCTTTATAGAGTTAAACAGACAAACAGACAAACAGTACCGAAAATAATATGCTACCCCACAGTTACGGGTAATGTATAGATAGAGCATTAGTTTAAAGGAACTGATTCAATATTACACAAATAATATAAGTTTCATATAGAGACACCTGCCAACCACCTCATCTGGGAAGGAAGTATGATGGCTGAGGAAGGTGTCAATCAGTTAAAATACTATGCTAATATTCCTGGTTTATTTTGTTGTAATTTTTAACGTATTTTTATACATTTTCAAATATATTTGTAACTTATATTTAATTGTTCAAACAAAATTCAGACCTGTAACTATACTAAAGTGACTTGACATGTTCTGATAATTACTGCTGACACCAATTGCTCAGGCTTCGTTCCGGTGACGTTATACCCAACAGCAGGTGTTTAGACAGTTGCCAGATAATGTTTTTTTTTACGTCATTGATTTCTTAATTCTTATAATATTCATTTAATTCCCATAAAATATTAACAATAACACGTAAAAAAAAACCCACTGGGATTGGTTATAATTTTTAAGTTTATTTCCTCTTATTTGACAATATTTTTACTCTCTATGAAACACTTTTATTGCAACACTTTAGCTCAAGCAACATTTCTTCATTTCATTTTACACTTGATATCTTCTTTCTCATCTTTGTGACGCGTTTATTGTTTCTCTGCAATATAATTCATCTATCATTCCTCATATAGTTTCTTGGTCTGTTTAAACTCTTATAATAATCTTTTTCTATCATCATTCATCTACCCACCTTTTTTTGGATCATGTTTCACCATTATTTTATAGTTCTTTCAATACACACACACACCTCTCTCTCTCTCTCTCTCTCTCTCTCTCTCTCCGTCCAGCAATAAATGAGTTAGTCAGAGTTAAAAAAGTTTGAAACAAGATATTATTGTTCATAAAGAGAGTCATACAAGAGGCCGGAGAATCCTTTAAGTAGGGAGTATGTATGCAGGAAATGCTAGCCGGAAATAAACCCAGCCTCGTTTTATACAACCCGGAACAATCTCTGAAAGTTTTAATCCGGTGGTTTAAGTCTGTTATTGTACGATAAATAACATAACGTGACGTGCAAGAGAGAGAGAGAGAGAGAGAGAGAGAGAGAGAGAGAGAGAGAGAGGTGAAAGAGAGAGAGGGAAGATAGAGAGAAAATATGAGTATAAAAGAAAGTGTGAAGGAAAGAAGAATAAACGTGAGAATGAAAGTACTCGTGTGTGTGTATAAATTCACATATATGGTTGGATATGTTTGCTTTGGTGTTTATATGAGTGTATGTATGTGCGTTTATATGTTTGTATATGTGTTTACGTAGCCAGGATGTACTTGGTGTTTATGTGTAGACGTACCCGAGCGAGAATCAGGGTGGTTCCTTAATATCTGAAATGTTATAAACAACAACAACGACAACAACAACAACAACAACAACAACAACAACAATAACAATAATAATAATAATAATAATAATAATAATAATAATAATAAGTGAAATATTATTAAACTTCTCAAATGAAACAAATAAAACTATACATAATAATATTATTTAGACGTGTGTATATATGTGTGTTTGTTCATCCTTGTGTTTGTTCATTCTTGTGTTTGTATATATGTATGTTACCTTAGGTGTTTGTTTGTGAAAAAAAATTTAAACGTGTGAAATTAATATAGTGATTTGTTTGTGAAGTAATCAGGCAATGGATAAACAGGGGACTGCTACACACACACACACTCTCTCTCTCTCTCTCTCTCTCTCTCTCTCTCTCTCTCTCTCTCTCTCATAATATATTAGTGTGCAGAACGTGATACTTTTCTCCGCCTCCCGCCCACCTCGCTAATGTGTTCCGGTCGGCCTAACTGTGTATACCTGACATACACCTGGAATATACCTGACATGCACCTGGCATATACCTGACATACACTTGGATATACCTGACATACACCTGGAATATACCTGACATGCACTTGGAATATACCTGACATACACTTGGAATATACCTGACATACACTTGGAATATACCTGACATACACTTGGAATATACCTAGCATATACCAGACATACACTTGGAATATACCAGACATACACCTGGCATATACCTGACATACACCTAGCATATACCTGACATACACTTGGAATATACCTGACATACACCTGGCATATACCTGACATACACCTGGCATATACCTGACATACACCTGGCATATACTTGACATACACTTGGAATATACCTGACATACACCTGGAATATACCTGACATACACCTGGCATATACCTGACATACACTTGGAATATACCTGACATACACCTGGAATATACCTGACATACACCTGGCATATACCAGACATACACTTGGAATATACCTGATATACACCTGGAATATACCTGACATACACCTGGAATATACGTCGGTGTATGGATAATAACAGTTTTATATTTCGTTAATACTCGACTTATATTCAGCCCAAAAAATTATACAGAATGTATATTTTTTTTCAACATCAAACGCGAAATGAATAATAAATTTTTAATATTCTATTGTAAATTTGTTAATATGATGAATAATATAATATATATTTTTACACAAAAACATAGTCATAATTACACACACACACACACACACTTACACACGCCCTTATATACACATACATATATATATATATACACACATATACACACACACTCGACACTGTATACTAAGTCGACGATACACAAGGAAGCACAATAGCTGACACTTCACTGGACCACCTACTGAGACTCGTAACACCGACCCGCTAGATAAGGTGTGAGAGCTGTATCCCTCGGCTGCCGCATCCTACATTCATTATGTACACGTAGAATAAAAAGCAGAACAAGTAGTATTTTACTTTCTGCCCTGACTTCCGACTGGTCCCCAAACTACGCCTCCTTCAGTTCCTCATTATCTTGTTTTGGTGGCACTCAAGTTTTTGGGTGATCAAACAAGAGCCTCATGACGCTTCGAGTCCCGCTGAATCACTCACCTCATGCCTTCTTCATCAGTGCATACGCCCCAACACTGGATGCAGAGGATGACACCAAGGAGGCCTTTTACGCCGACCTCGACAGAGTGCTAACCTCTATCACCAGAGAAGATAAGGTTGTGTGCTCCTTGGTGACTTCAAATGCAGAGTTGGTAGAGAATCTAAAATATGGCAGGGAACCGGAGTGGGCAAGTGTATTCCCAACGCCCAATTCCTTCTCAAGTGTACTGAACACAACCTTACTATCACCAATAACTTCTTTAGGCAGGCCGACAAGTTCAAGGGTTCGTGACAACACCCACGATCCAAACACTGGCATCTTATTGACTACATCATTGTCAGAGAAAGAGATATTATTGGACGAAGGAAGGCTATAGGTAGGAGAATAAAACGTGAAGTCTACCTCCGAGATTATTATAAGGTATTGGCCGGTAGGGTTAAGACCTAGATAAGAAAAGCAAGAGTAATAATGAACTGAAGGTAGCAAAGCAGGCGAAGTCAAACACCAAGGGATTCTTTCAAATGTATCAAACTAAAACACGAGACAAGATTGGACCAATACAGTCAGATACCGGTGAGCTAACTGATAACGACGGAGAAATGAGCAATAATCTGAACAGATATTTTTTAAAAATTTTCACCACCGAAAATTTACACATGATACCCGAGGCACCGACTATATACACTTACCACCATCTTCTCCCCCTACAGGAACTACCACCATCACCCTCACCACCATCTTCTCCTCCTACAGGAACTACCACCATCACCCTCATCACCATCTTCTCCCCCTACAGGAACTACCACCATCACCCTCATCACCATCATCACCATCACCACCATCTTCTCCCCTACAGGAACTACCATCACCCTCATCACCATCTTCTCCCCCTACAGGAACTACCACCATCACCCTCACCACCATCTTCTCCCCTACAGGAACTACCACCATCACCCTCATCACCATCTTCTCCCCCTACAGGAACTACCACCATCACCCTCATCACCATCTTCTCCCCCTACAGGAACTACCACCATCACCCTCACCACCATCTTCTCCCCCTACAGGAACTACCACCATCATCACCATCTTCTCCCTACAGGCACTACCACCATCACCTCACCACCATCTCTCCTCCTACAGGAACTACCACCATCACCCTCACCACCATCTTCTCCCCCTACAGGCACTACCACCATCACCCTCATCACCATCTTCTCCCCCTACAGGAACTACCACCATCACCCTCATCACCATCTTCTCCCCCTACAGGAACTACCACCATCACCCTCACCACCATCTCTCATCACCATACAGGAACTACCACCATCACCCTCATCACCATCTTCTCCCCCTACAGGAACTACCACCATCACCCTCACCACCATCTTCTCCCCCTACAGGAACTACCACCATCCGCATCACGGGGGTGCGGGTCCCGGAGCGGGTGGAGGCAGGGGGGGAGGGCCAGCTGGAGTGCTCGTGGCAGGAGGAACTAGACCATATGTACTCCATCAAGTGGTATCAAGGCGCCCACGAGTTCTACCGGTATACGCCCACCGCCCACGACCCCGTCCAGATCTTTGACCCGCCCACGCTGGATGTTGACGTGAGTATAACGCCCACTCAACCTATGTCCACCAACTCGCCCAATCTACCTAGCCTCCTAGTGGCTACCCACCCTACCTGTGTACACCCACCCTCCCTGTGTACACCCACCCTCCCTGTGTACACCCACCCTCCCTGTGTACACCCACCCTCCCTGTGTACACCCACCCTCCCACGTACTCGTAATATTTACTCCTAACACAACACAGAATAATAACACAACACAGATAATACCACCCACAGTACGACACTACGGCTCTGTATAAGGCGACCAACTCTCACTTATATATGTTGATGTACCTTCGTGTCCCTTACCTAAACACTATTATTATTACTAACAAAGGACTGGATCCTAATGAGCTACTGTGTTAAGAGAAGGACAATGTATATTACTATTATTGTTCTTGTTGTTATTAGATGTTATGAATTCACTATGCTGTCTGCTTTAATTTCCATTTGTATACTTTCTTACTTTCTTTGTTTATATATTATTGTAGTCTGTGAATACAATAATAATAATAATAATAATAACTTATTATCTCCTAACTGTCTCAGAGAAAAATTCTCACGTTGTTTCTCATTCTCTGTCAGTATCACAACTCTCTCTCTGTCTCTCTCTCTCTCTCTCTCATGGCCAACATTCCAATAACTTACTCTCATATCTTCTCGTATACTGTATTCTATGTCCTTCTCGTCTCTACCTTCTACTCTCCCCATCACTCCAGCGACAGGGGTCATAGTTGCCCCCCCCCCCTCTCACCCAGGGAACGAAATGGCACTTCATCTTCCTCCTCTTTTTCTTGTAGTGAGAGGAGTATTCTCTCTAGCTTCTCTCACTCTCTCCCCTACAGAGAGACAAAATATGGAGGGTTGGATCGTTCTCTCCTTCATATTCTCCTTCTCACTCTCTCCCTCACAGAAGGAAAAGTCGTGGGGCGGTATAGTGAGGGTCGCCAACGTGAGTCTGGCAGCTGAAGGACCTTTCCACTGTGAGGTGTCTGCCGACGGCCCTACCTTTCACACTGCCTCCGACTCCTCCATCATGACGGTCGTGGGTGAGTAGTGAAGGGAGGGAAGGAGGGGAGAAGATAATGAGGGAGGGAGGCGTAATCTGTAGGAGAAAGGAGGGGGTGTGGAAGAGAAAGAGGGAGGAAGGGAGTGAGGGAGGGAGGGACGTTGGCAAGGAGTTGGCAAAGAGTAGAGAGAGAGAGAGAGAGAGAGAGAGAGAGTGATAGGAGGGAGGAGGGATAGGAGGGAGGGCTGTCAACGGCTCGACCTTCAACACACAAGCGTCCGTCACCTCAGCATAGGGAGTTCGGGACCTGAGTTTACATTCTCTGGAGCATTGCGTTCGAGGTTAGACGAAAAAATGACGTTCTAGTTAAAAAGAATACGTCAATGGATAAACTGATAAACAACTACGTATAAAAAAAACTTTAATATATTAACTAATAAATCACTGACCATATTTAATAAATAATTTTGAATTTATTTGAAGTTGTCTGGAGCAAATTGAAATCATCCACATTCGAACATATCCTGACGTCACTAAAATACACGACCTAATTTACTTTTATACAATTAATGGTTTATTTTTTTTACCCCCTAAGGACAACTTTCCTTAATTTTTGATTCGCTGGATCAAGACTCGGCCACAAGCAGCACAAAACTCATGGTCTTCTGGGAACGAATCATGAGGGCTAATTTTACCACAGACAAAAGAAGCAGATGACACACACACACACACACACACACACACATATATATATATATATATATATATATATATATATATATATATATATATATATATATATATATATATATATATATATATATATATATATATATATATATATATATATATATTATTAGAAAATCTGACTTACATTTCCGAGAAGAAGGTAACACAAGTCTCTGTACAGATTACCAATAATAGATAACCAATAGTTGTTTGAAGTAGGTTCCAGGGTTGGTTATGTGAGTCTTCCTCCTCCTGCTGTTGTTCATGCGAGTCTTCCTCCTCCTGTCGGGGCTGAGGGAGACTAAGAGGAGGAAGTTGGTGTAAGAGCATCAACTATTTTGTCCTCTGGGTTATATTTTCCTCATCTGTTTAGCAATATTGTTTAAATGGGTTTTTATAGCATGTTTTACCTTTGGGTTTAATGAAATATATTTTATGCTGGTGTGTTTACTTTTGTATATAAGAGGAGTTTGGTTTTTATTGATGTTTGAGAAAGGTGAAATTTACTCCCTGTATTGATATCTATTTTTCATTCACACACACACACACACACACTTCTCCCCGTACCTTTCACACCTGCACCATTACTTACTTTTACACCTCCCCCTTCACAACCGCCCACCACTCACTTCGTCATCACCACCTTTCTCTCTCTCCCTCACCTACTCTCCATGGCGTTCCCTCACTATTTCATCTTCACTCTTCTCTCCCTCACAGACATACCAGAAGGAGCACCAGTCATCTCGGGGGTCAGGAGTCAGTACCTGGTGGATGACCTGGTGGACTTGACTTGTACCTCCCGCAGGTCACGACCCCCACCTGACCTGAGCTTCACAATCAACACTCAACAGGTGAGTGACTGTAGACTGTGGACCTGACCTGACCTGACCTTTACTGTCAACTTCCAGCAGGTGAGTATTCGTAGACTATAACTGTATATCCTTCAAATGTTGTTTATTTTAGATCACCTGAATATTCATACCAGCTTATTTCAGCTGAAGATTACCCACCCAGACATTAGATTAACCTAACCTAGCCTAACCTAATCTAACGTAAACTCTCCCCAAAAAGATTACCTCCCCCTCTGGGCCTGATGCATTCTCGGTAATGAAATAGGATGAATTGTGATACCATATGCAAAACCAATAACATCATGAGTAACCCCGCTGATTTATACACCTTAGATACTATTTCAGTCCCAGGGGATGGGTTGTCAAATAGGAATATAATTGTATTATGTGTTCATGAACCAGGGTTACAATGAAATCACTTCGAACGAAATATGAAACAATATGATCCGATATTACATTCATTCGCAAATATAGTGATTACAGGTGTATTATTACGCCATATCCAGGTGTATTATTACGCCATATCCAATTACAATAACATTATGATTTACTGCATTTCGATATTATTTCTACCTCAATTGATGAGGTAATAATTATGAATATAACATATCATCTCATGATTCGTGCCAGAACCATAACATTACGATACACACTACGAGACGATGTCTGTCGGTCCAAGCTGTGTTTTCCAACGAGTCTCAGGTAGTAGTGTTGGTCATGGACTTCCAGAAGAAAACACCCACTACTGTATTTGACTGCTGTTGATATATTTTCACTACATTAATATCATTATATTATTCTACTAAAGATGGAGCACAGTGATTCACCATAATTACAACAAATGCCAGATATAATAATGGGCAACCTCACAGATACTAGGAAGACAGGCCTACCAACATAATGCAGGAATCACAATTAGTGATCAGAAATATTCGTCCATTGTGACACATTGAATTGATGAGAAAAGGGGCCAATACTTTTTTGGGAGTGTGTGCACTGACCCCTTGGTGGTGTGAGTGAGACGAATCTTCCTGAGATGAAACAGTCATGTACAGTATATACTAGCAAGCTTGCTATATCAGACTTAATAGTGGGAGTAAGTTATATAGCTAGATGAGAAAGTTGCTTAGTTGTTGTTGATGATAATGTTGTTTTGAATTTATATGCCTCACCTGCCAAGGGTCATTAAGTGTGGAGGACAGGAAATAGTAATTCACCAGAGAGAACTTTGGAGAAACAATTTACCAAGAGACGGTAATACTCTTTTATTCTTATCTAAGGAATAATACAAGATTTATGTGTCAATTTAGTGATAGTAATTATTTCTCTTTCTCTAAGGAAATATTTATGATTTATCTATAATAATAAAAGAACGTGTCTGTCTGTCTGTTCCAGCCACGTCTCCAAAACAGAAGCAGTTAAAGACCTGAAACTGTACACACACATTAGATGGGTCCCCAGGTTGTGACCTTCTTATTACTATTGACCACCGACCTCCGGGTGGTCCGGGCAAGAACCAAAAGTCTTCCCTGACCGAGATATGACCACGGTGATTGCGGGAGGTTATCCGTGTCAGGGAGGGCAAACTGTGACGATCTAAGTTATACAGTATATACATAACCCGAGCGAAGCCAGGTCATTTTTCTAGGATATCAATATACAGTACGTGTATAAATTCCCTCTTTATTTATCAAAGGAAGAAGATAAGATTTATATATAAAATCTTATATTCATATATGTGTTGTGGGAACCGTTAATAATTACTATATTACTGTATTCTTAATTTAAATTTTAAAATCCTTCATTGTAATAAAAAAATCCAAAATCCCTATTAGACAAGTGAAAGAAAAATACCAAAAACGAAAATACCAACTGAAGAATAATTTATATGCACTAAATATTTACATAATGTAAATGAAAGTAATGAATAGTAAATATGAAGAGAAAATAGCATGTGATAAATATAAGAGACAGAGAGAGAAGGAAGTAACACATCTGGCCACGCTTTTAAGTGTTTGTAAACAGTGTGAGTAAGAGAGAAAACTGCCCAGTTCTGTTTGTTTGTTTGTTTAGTGTTTGTTGGTGTGTGTTTGCTTGAAAGTGTGTGTGTGTGTGTGTGTGAACAACCTGACAGAACATAATAAGTGTTGCATCAAGAATCAACACCATAGGAAGTAACTCAGGTCACAGGTCAAGACTAATGACACTTGGACTTACCTGTGAAGAGCGTAAAGGTCTCCAGATTTTTTGACCATTATAAAGTTCTTTGATATCTTGTCAGTCAGTAAGTCAAGTGATTATTCAGCTTACGGATATTCTTAGTAATATCACGTTCTGAAAATTTATCTAAGTTTTTTAATAGATAAACAACTCGCTAATACTGTTCACCTTGTTGGCTGGCCGCAGGTGTTGGCGGAGTGGGTGGAGCCGCAAACGGACGTGGTGGATGAGGAGGGACTGACGACGTCGTCGCTGCGGATGCAGTTCTCCCTGATGCCAGGTCTCCTGCGGCATGGAGAGGTGCGGGTGCGGTGCGTGTCTGAGATCCCTGGAATATACCGCCAGGAGTCCTACGACGTCCTTACTACCAGGCAGCCCTACCACGCCTCCGTGCTGGGGGGCGGCGCCACGCCAGGTAGGTACTACCACGCCTCTGTGCTGGGGGATGGCGCCTCGCTAGGTAGGTATTACCAGTTCTAGCACCACTAGCCCCACTAACTCCTGGTTTCGTCTCCCACACAGGTATCAGACCATCTCTGGTCTCCGTGAGTCAAGTGATCGTCTTGGCCCTCCTGCTGTCCCTTCCCCATCTCTGAGTCATCTCTAGCGTCTCTGAGTCATCTCCAGCGTCTCTGAGTCAACTCCAGCGTCTCTGAGTCATCTCCAGCGTCTCTGAGTCAACTCCAGCGTCTCTGAGTCATTTTCAGCGTCTCTGAGTCAACTCCAACGTCTCTGAGTTATCTCCAGCGTCTCTGAGTCAACTCCAAAATCTCTGAGGCATCTATAAGGTTTCTAAATTGTTTCCTGCACATCCGAGACATCTCCAGTATCTCTCACATCTCTGGGTTGTTATTATAATCTCGGACTCACCGCCAGCATCTCTAACTCATCTTCAGCTTCTCTAAGACACCTCCCTGGCCTCTGAATTGCATTGAGAGTCCCTGAGTTATCTCCAAAATTTCGGATTCTTCTCTGCATCTTTGACTCATCCCCTGCTTGAATATCTTTTAACTTTCTCCGAGTCATCTCCAACATATCAGAATTTATCTTCAGCATCTTTGAGTCGTTCATAGTAGATATGAGTCATCTCCAGTAGCCCTGAGTCATCTCCAGTGCTTCTGAGTCATCTTCAAAGGTTCTGAGTCATCACCAGCATTTCTGAGCCATCATCAGTATCTCTGAGTCATCACCAGTATCTTTGAGTCATCTCCAGCAGCCGTGAGTCATTACCAGCATCTTTGACATTTCGTATAAAGAAAAACGAGATTCTAGACTAATAAAAAGAATGATTCAGCTCTCTTCCTTTTACACACACACACACACACATACACACACACACACACACACACACTCTCTCTCTCTCTCTCTCTCTCTCTCTCTTTCTCTCTCTCTCTCTTTCTCTCTCTACTGTGGGCACGGGTGGTTGCCTACAGACCTCTTGAGGGAGGATAATTACACTAGGCTATACATTTTCGTTTATGTAATTGTTTTATTCTACTTTAATACTGAGGACTTGCTGATGATGAACCTGACACTTGTTTTGTCATACTGCCAATAGTTTTGACGAGAAAATAGCGAAATTATTTTATATATAAAATTTTCAGGATTTTGATAAATTTAACAAATATATATTCGTATGTGTTATAACTATGTATATATTTATAGATTTTTGAAGATACTGATCCACAAAATAAACTATAAATATACATAACTGTTATTACTACATGATAATAATGAAAGTTACGAGAAACACAGTCTCATTAATTTCTCCAAAACTATCACGAGTATGACAAAACCATTTCCATATTCGTAACCAGCATGACCTTATTACTATAAAAAAAACATTTACTATATATTACAGAAACAGAAAATATTAGTATTCTGAAGATAAACTTCAAGATATGTCTGGCAATGTTGGATGGGGGAATGTTTGGACTTTGGGCGGCGCACAAGTTCAGTTCAGTCATCGATCAGTGCTGCATGAACTGTCAGCGGGACAATTGCGTCATGGCTATCAAGAGAGCTTGTCGTTTATCCCTAGACTCGTTCTGTTATGCTCGTGGATTACATCGATCCTAGTCAGATCAAGCACAAACCTGTACCTGGCACTAAGTTGTTCATTGTTTAGCATGTTTATTTAAGCATGGCTATGGGTGACCAAGACAATCCTGGTCACTTCACTTCTACTGTGGAAGCTGACGATCAACATTAGAAGGATGGTTACGTGGTACTCGGAAGTGTATCACATTTGACGTTCCTCGACTTTAGAGAGTCAACTAACCATCATGATGACCGTTACTTTTGTATAGTGGATCTATCTAGGAACAGGAAGGGGAAAGATCGAAGAAATATTGTGTATCCGAGCATACCTTCTACTGCGTCCGTGACACACAGTGAACATTGACCAGTTCCTAGTCCAACTTCCTGAGAGACGACTTTAAATGTGGAATTATAATTTTCTGAAGAAAGCGGCGATGGTGACTTTAATGATGCCTGCTCAAGCAAATCTCCACATTTCTCTAATCAACATAAAGTAGATGACTTAGTCGAGGACTTGGGTCTACCCAAGACTAATGCAGAGATCTTGACATCTCGACTCAAGGAGTGGAATTTACTGGATCCTAGTTGCTAGACTTCTACAAACAGAAAAAGTCATCTGACTTTTGCACTTTCTTCAAAGTTTCTGCCTCCAGTTTGTTGTGTTACTGCTCTGACGTGGATCGCCTTTTCAGCGAAATAGGGATTGGGCAAAACCCTTTAGATTGGCGACTATTTATTGATAGTTCAACAATCCATCAATTCCAGTAGGTCACTCGGCTCACGTGGAGGAAGACTATGAATATGTAAAGTATTTGCTGGACATGATCAACTATACAAGGCGCAATTGGGATGACTGTGGAGACTTTAAGATGCTAGAATTCTTGTTTGGACTACAGGGTGGATACACCAAGTATTCTTGCTTCCTTTGTCAGTGAGATGGTAGAGCAGATGACCAGCACTATGTGAGAAGATAAATGGCCTGTTGGATACAATATTAGTAACACTGCTCTCGTCCAAACTGACATTATTTTATTGTCGCCACTTCACAATAAAGCTGGGACTTACCAAGTAATTCATCAAAGAATTGAGTGCTGAAAGTGATGCCTTGAAACATATACGTCTAATGTTCCCAAATTGTCTGAGTCCAAAGTCAAAGGTGGCATGTTTGTTGGACCACAAATTAAACAGTTGTTGATTACAAAGAGTTGGAATGCCTGTCAAGCATTTCGTCATATAGTTCATGGATTCCTGGGCAATAAGAAGTGCAAAAACTACAAAGAGCAAGTCGAAAATTTGATGCAAAATGTCCCTGAAGGTTCACTTTCTACACTCACACGGACTTCTTTAGAGAAACTTTGGGTGAAGTTAGTGAAGAGCAGGTAACCGTTTTCATCAGGATATCTAAACTATTGAGAAGAGATATGAGGGGCGATGGAATGAAGCAATGTTGGGTGACTACATTTGGAGTTTGATTCAAGACGGCCACAAGGATCACAAGAAAAAATGTTCAAATGCTGTAATTGATCAAGCTATAATAATGATATAAGTTTACATTAACAACCATAGGTACAGTATGATAGATTGGTAATTTCTGACACAAATATTGATGCTATAAAAAAGTAACGTCATTTTTTGGAATCAGTGTATTGTACACGAAAACCTAATAAACAATTACGAGAAACACACATGTCGCAAAAAATAAGAAAACAAAAATGTTTCCCAGTGTTATTTACCATCTACATTCTACAGGAAGAGTTCACAAGAATCTACGCTCTTGCTTGCAAAAATCTGTCCATGTTATTTAAATGCAAAGATCAAGTTTCTTCATTGCAAGGGATGAAAGATCCTATATTCAAAGAAACCAAGTGGGTCTGATTGCAACGACTCATATCTCTTCCATGCAACAATGCACATCAAAGCAGCTGCCAGCAAGGGTTCTCTAAGTGCAGCCATTTATATACTGCTTGCAAAGACCCACGACTGAAAAGACCCCCCCACACTCCATAGATGCAACGACCTTATTCCTAATTGCAACAACCCACTTCCCCATGCACCGATCCACACCGTTTCACACCATGCAACAACCCATGACTCCATATTGCAACGACCCACAACTCTTTATTGCAACGACCCACGACTCCTTATTGCAACGACCCACGACTCCTTATTGCAACGACCCACAACTCCTTATTGCAACAACCCACGACTCCTTATTGCAACGACCCACGAATGCTTATTGCAATGACCCACGACTCCTTATTGCAACGACCCACGACTCCTTATTGCAACGACCCACGACTTCTTATTACAATGGTCCATACCCTGATTCCAATGAACCACACCCCCCTGATTAAAACGGCTCATACCCCTGATTGCAATGAACCACACCCCCTGATTGCAATGAACCACACCCCCTGATTGCAACGGCCTACATCCTGATTGCGAGGATCCGTGATTCACTGATTTGCTTTTCCGGTATGTAAATGACCTTCAGGGCCACACCTTCCACGTTTTGAGAGGGAGAGGGAGAGGTGAGAGGGGAGAGGGGGGAGGAATGAGAGGCATGGGGGGAGGGAGGGAGGGGAGGAGGATGAGAAAGAGAGGGAAAAAGAGATGATCGGGAAGGAGGATGAGAGGGAAGAAGGGACGGGTGAGAGGGGGAGGAGGGAGGAGGAGAAGGAGATAAGGAGAGGCGAGAGGGAAGGAGGGGAGGAGGAGAAGAAGGAATGAGAAGGAAGGAGAAGGAGGAGGGGAAAGGAGGAAAGGGGAAGAGGGATGGAAACGTATGGAAGGGTGGAGGAATGAGATGGAGGGAGGGATGAGAGTGGAGGGGTAGAGGGAAGGATGGGGGTAAGAGAGAAGGGGGAGAAAGGATGAGAGAGAGAGAGAGAGAGAGAGAGAGAGAGAGAGAGAGAGAGAGAGAGAGAGAGAGAGAGAGAGAGAGAGAGAGAGAGAGAGAGAGAGAGAGAGAGAGGTTTTAAGCAAGGTAACCATGGTTTTTGAGGGTGGGTTGTGTGGGGGGTGGGTGGTGGGGATGTTTGTGTGGGCTGTGGGTTGTTTGGGTGGGTGGTTGGTGGATCATCTGCTGGTCTTTGTTACTGAATATTTCATCATCATCGTCAGACTTTCCCCTATTTATTATTCTATTTTTAATCTCTATTTTTATCCATTTGTCTTAGTTACCCCAAGTCACTCTTTATAATGAGTCTTTATCACCTCTCTCTCTCTCTCTCTCTCTCTCTCTCTCTCTCTCTCTCTCTCTCTCTCTCTCTCTCTCTCTTCCTATCTCTCTCTCTCTCTCTCTCTCTCTCTCTCTCTCTCTCTCTCTCTCTCTCTCTCTCTCTTCTCTCTCTCTCTCTCTCTCTCTCTCTCTCTCTCTCTGAAGGTACAGAACAAAACAGAAAGTCTGAAGATTAAGGAAAACAAAAAGTTGACTAAAATGCAGCCAATGACTCAGATGAAAGTACTAATTTAGAGAGGGTGTTGAGTCATGAACATGGTGACTCAGAGAAGGTGGTGACTCAGAGAATATGGTGACACAGAGAAGGTGGTGACTCAGAGAATGTGGTGACACAGAGAAGGTGGTGACTCAGAGAATATGGTGACACAGAGAAGGTGGTGACTCAGTGAGGGTGGCGACTCAGAGAAGGTGGTGACTCAGAGAAGGTGGTGACTCAGAGAAGGTGGTGACTCAGTGAAAGTGGCGACTCAGAGAAGGTGGCGACTAAGACCAAAACAATATAGAGAAAATGGAAACAAATGAAGGCTTGACTCAAGTGTATGATAACCGTGTATGTTATTAACCTAAGTGTGTGTATATAAAGTTTGTTCTCTCTGTATGGTTATGTTCAATGAGTTTTATGAGTGATATATTAATTAATTGTATATTATAATTTAATTTAAACAAAACAGAATAGATATAGTGGTTTAAAAGTCAACTCCAGTCCTGTTTTAATTACTGTGTTATTATTGGTATTCGACTATGATTATTTAACTATAGAAGTGATAAAAGATGAAGTCGATAAGTCAGTCAGGTATTTATACAAGTTTATTTTAATATTAATACCTCGAATGATGTCATAAGCCACCCGGTAAAGTCATACAGTTTAACTTTTGACGAGGTTGTTGCTCTTGGATTGACTTAATGTATTTAGTATCAGAACTGAAACCTATGAGAGTTATTTGCTAACTGTATTCCGTATTTGTCCATTAGTGTATAAACTAATTCGATTTATATATATGGTAAATAATTTCTCACATTCAAGATTTTTCCAAACAGGATTTCCTCTCACACATTTTTGATAGTATTTCCTTATTGTTTGTGATGGTGATAATAGTAAGTGATGTATAAATTGTGAATATCTTGTAAATTGTGCTCCATTTGTGATATCAATTAACAGTAGAACATAACACACACACATATAACACACCCTGTAGGTAATAGCTCAACCAATTTTTCTACCAAAGTGACAAATCACCCTCGAAAAATATTGTACGGAGGCTAATATAGACTGTTAAGAGAGCTGTTTAACATAGCTCAGATTATTGGTGGTCTAAACTCCTCACTATATTACATCTTTTATAATGATATAAATTAAGAAACCTGTAACTATGGATCACGGTGAAGATAACACAACTTAATGGTTAATGTGAGGATAATGTACTGTGTAAGTAACGGTTTATATAATGGGGTGGGTTTAACAGTGGATTGTGGAGGGAGACGGTAAGGGGGTAACCAGTGTAAAGTTTAGCTTGTAGGAGAGAGGTTGTACCGTGTCTGCGTAAGAGGCAGATGCAGTAAGAGGCTCATATATCCCCAGTCTGTGTCTCTGTGTTGTGTACAGTTATGGTGGTACAGTGACTGAACCTTATAGCTACTGATACTAAGTGTACCGCCACAGTCATCATGGTACAGCTATTGACTCCATCTACAGTACAGTACACCACCTTTCAGTCAGCTCATATGCTGTGATTTTTCCATTCAATACTTTTTTTCATAACTGTTAATAATAATAATAAAAAAAAAATATGAACATTCTAAAACACAGTTGAGAAAAATTTGTAAGACAATTTATAGTTTGGTTAAGTCATGTTGTAAATATAAAGCATAATTAATTACAATTTTAGACGCCTGTGTACATATAATTAAAGCAGTTGTATGAGTGTTGTGTCTTAAAACATCTTTGTACTGTGACGGTATAGTTCATTATGTGTCTGGATGAGTGAATGTGGATGAACTTAGATTTGTATATATTATATGTATATTGTAGAGGCACCGTGAAATAAATCAAGTCTTTATACACCAGTTGATTTTCTTTCCCACCATTCGACACCAAGTCTCATGAGGCTGAAGCGATACTGGGACATTGATTACATAAATATATACGTGTTTATAGACAATTTTTTATTAAACGCGATTCAGAGTTTTTAAAGGGATTGATGGAGGAGAGTGACGCCCTGTTTGATAGCGACAAATTATACATAATATAAAAGACAAGTCTAATCCTGTCTATGAATTAAAGAAAAAGTTATTAATGTTAATAAATGAATCTACCGGGAAGTGTCATAGCAGAAAGTAAATAGTTAACGTGAGTAATAATAAAGTGAGGGAAACAAATAAAGAAAGGAGACAAGAGAGAAATTAAGACATGATGTGTATGAGGAGATAGACATGTCAAAAAGTGGGGGCAATGATCGACAGAGGGAATCAAACAGTAACTGAGGGAGAGAAATTAACTGGTGCAGAAGGGTAGGAGGTTAAGGATGTTGAGGCGACGACCTGAACCAACAATATCCTGCAAGCGTGAAACATGGACACTGATGCGAGAGGAAGAAATGGGTTAATCCTGCTGAGTGAAGTGTGTTGGGAGTGACCACGACGCGGGTAGAGGGAAGAAGTGTGGTAGAGAAAGATCAAAGGAAAGGAGAAGATTTGTAATGAGTTGATCTTTCAGGGTTGGTAGAGGAGACTGTATGGGTAGAGGGGAAGGGAGGTTACTGTGTGAGGGAGAAGGACATCCAGGAAGCAGTGTGTGTGTGTGTGTGTGTGTGTGTGTGTGTGTGTGTAACCAGAAAGCTGTATAGAAAAACCGGGATGAACTAGATGGATAGCTTGAAGCCTTGTGGAGGAGGACGCTATAGTGGTAAGACAAAAATAGCCCTGACAATAAGTGAAGGAAGAGGTTTTGTTGGCCTTCATTCCGACCTCCTGAGGTGAAGTTTATGAGACGAACTCGATGAGCGGCCTTCGTACACACACTATTAATAGCTATGAGCCTCACTCTGTGCGTCTCTTAAGAGTTGGAAACAAAAGTTACAGGGCTGCTCTTTAACCCTTTAGAGGGCAAAGTAGCACTTGGGTATTTTATCCTTGCTAACGCCAGACGATTTTGTTCAGCTGAGAGAAACCCCTGCCCCCTAAAGGGTTAATACAATAAGGTAAGAAAAAATGCTTACTGAGAGACCCTTTACAAAGAGGGTAATCTCACTACTACTACTACTTACAACAATAATAATAATAATAATAATAATAATAATAATAATAATAATAATAATAGTAATAATGATAATGATAATAATAATAATAATAATAATAATAATAATATTAATAATAACATTACTACTACTACTACTTTTATCATTGCTACTATTAAAACCGCAAAATCATAACAACATCATTACTTCATGTTTCAAACACCGGTGAACATGTGTAGGTGTTAAGATTCACTGGGCTAATTTAGTATAGGTAAGGTGTGTCAGATGTGCCACGTGACACTCGTCTCATCAGACATCAACTCCCCTCACTGGATAACAACATACTGTAACTACCGGAAGAATTAAATAATTATACCACATTAAACTTTGACGTGTGTGTGTGTGTGTGTGTCATAAGACTGGTACCTGTAATATCACTGCCCATTTCAAAAAGGTAAAACTTATTGTATATGTTATCGCTGTTCCCGTAATATATCATATTTTATTTTAATTTAGATAAGCTTGTCCTTCATCCCAGTTCCGTCATATCCCGTTTTCTGTAACTCGTGGCTGGATGATCAGGACTGACAGGTGCTTCCGGCGTCCACCTTCCTGTAAGACACATCTCTATTTTGAGCTGAGGGTCCGACAGCCCCTCATATCACTCCTCAGGAAATCCTGGAGGACCCGCGGCATTCCTCCTGCCGGGGTGACGGAGCTGCAGGAACGACTGGGAGGAATTTTTACTATTTTGTGTCGGATGGCTGGTGAGGTACAAGATATTGTTTGGTACTGTGTGTGCGTCCTGCAGGTAAGGTCAGACAAACAAACTCTGTAGTCATGGTTGTCACCTAAGAGTATATCCTCAGCTGTTTCAAGCTACACATCGTACAGTAGTGATTCTGTTGTCACAAGCTTCTGTAACTACAACAATCTCACCTCGTTCATGACATTAGTTACCTTTGGTCCACACACCATTAACTATACAGGAGATCGCTCTTGCTGTGTCTCAGGTAAAATTCTTAATATCTCGACGATTGGTGCACATATACCCTCACTGGAGCACTGTGTTAGAGGTACACATACATGCACGTGTACACTGTGTTAGAGGTACACATACATGCACAGGTGCACATATTCCCATTGATACTGTACACTGTTACCGAAGCTTAACAAATTAAATCCTTTGTAATGAATACATATTTTTCGTTAATCCTCGTAACAAACTTGCCATAAAAATATCAGAGCCCAAAATATCCTGGACAAAATCATCAAAGCTTTTGTATATTATTGACCTTTATATCGTGACCTTTGACCCCATGACCCTCAAGAGACAATCAGATATAAAACTTTTATGTGACACCTTTTGTGGACGATAGTTTAGTATTTCTACTTCCAGTCTTCCAGTACACCAGTGACCTGTAAGACGTCCTCCAATACACCAGTGACCTGTGAGGCGTCCTCCAGTACACCAGTGACCTGTAAGACGTCCTCCAATACACCAGTGACCTGTGAGGCGTCCTCCAGTACACCAGCGACCTGTAAGACGTCATCCAGTACACCAGTGACCTGTGATACGTCCTCCAGTACACCAGTGACCTGTGATACGTCCTCCAGTACACCAGTGACCTGTAAGACGTCCTCCAATACACCAGTGACCTATGAGGCGTCCTCCAGTACACCAGTGACCTGTGAGGCATCCTCCAGTACACCAGAGACCTGTGAGGCGTCCTCCAGTACACCAGGGACCTGTAAGACGTCCTCCAGTACACCAGTGACCTGTGAGACGTCCTCCAGTACACCAGTGACCTGTAAGACGTCCTCCAATACACCAGTGACCTGTGAGGCGTCCTCCAGTACACCAGCGACCTGTGAGGCGTCCTCCAGTACACCAGTGACCTGTGAGGCGTCCTCCAGTACACCAGTGACCTGTAAGACGTCCTCCAATACACCAGTGACCTGTAAGACGTCCTCCAGTACACCAGTGACCTGTAAGACGTCCTCGAGTACACCAGTGACCTGTGAGACGTCCTCCAGTACACCAGTGACCTGTGAGGCGTCCTCCAGTACACCAGTGACCTGTGAGGCGTCCTCCAGTACACCAGTGACCTGTGAGACGTCCTCCAGTACACTAGTGATCTGTGAGGCGTCCTCCAGTACACCAGTGACCTGTAAGACGTCCTCCAGTACACCAGTGCCCTGTGAGACGTCCTCCAGTACACCAGTGACCTGTGAGGCGTCCTCTAGTACACTAGGGACTTGTGAGGCGTCCTCCAGTACACTAGTGACCTGTGAGGTTACAATAGATCCTCGTGCTGTGGTCATACACGTGCGACAGACTTGGTACAGGTCACAATGCACGAAATAAAAAAAAATAAAAAAATCGTTATTGTCTGCTTAGTTATGTTAATCCTTTGTTAACATTTACAGAAATAACTTTCATCAGTTAAAAACTTGATCTTTAAGCTGTGCAGATCTGGTAACAAAGAAGGTGTCACCATTTGAGTCTTGTATTCTAACGTAATGTTATTCGTTTTATATTTGTGAAAGTTTAGAAATACAAAAATAAAAGAAACAGCCACAAAGAGTTCCTCTAGTAAGTGAGGTGAACCTGTCTTCATCTGTGAACTGCCAGATGGCGTTACTGTCGGCTTGGTTTATATATTTCTCGAAAACCAGTGTGTGAGTGACGCCACCATTCTCACTTAAAAATAAAATCACAAAGATGATCTATTTTTTGCTTTATTATCATTCTCGAGTGTTAATTTAACTTTGTACCGAGGAAATATCTTTAAACCGAACCACCAGTAGTATTGATGGCTGTACGCGTAGCCATATACCTAATACATAAGGGAGTACATTTTTAGGTCTTGTTCTCGGAATGTTGAAGCCACAGCCTCCATTATTATATACATCAAACTAGAGGCTCGACTCAAGTGAGGTTAACAGAGTTTGAGCGAACCCGACCAGGTAGACTTAGTGACCCGCCGGGGAACAGTTGTCATGAATGCCATATATACTATGTTAGTGTGTACACGTAGGCATTTATTAGGGACTGAACAAGCGGGGTCACAACTGTGTATAGAGATAGTTGTAACAACTCCGAATTAGAGGCAATTTGTGTTCAAAGTCCTCGAGCGTGAATGCATGTACGCCTACTATTATATACATATATATATGTGTGTGTGTGTGTACAGTATATGTGTGTGTGTGTGTGTGTGTGTGTGTGGCAGGGGGGGGATCATGCAGCGTTCCTGAAAAAATAATGATGAAATGTTTTAAATGTAAAGAATAATTGGTTAGATCAAAATAAAATTCCTGTTATGCCTATACAAGAGTCAGTACCATGATATTCGTCCCTGGTCACGACCTGCCACCGTGATGAACTATAAGTCAGAAGACTAACAGGTGATGGGAGTGTGTTCTTGATGCTTCTACACCATTTTGCTGTATCGTTCATGGAATTAAATGACTCGACCTGACTACCGGCCAAGCCATTATCACACAAGGTTACTGAGTGAGTCATCTTCCAGGCCAGGTGTGTAGGACGTGGTCAGGTGTGTGGGATGTGAGCAGGTGTGTGGGCTGTGAACAGGTGTGTGGGACGTGATCAGGTGTGTGGGAGACATGACCAGGTGTGTAGGAGACGTAACCAGGTGTGGGAGACATAACTAGGTGTGTGGGAGACATGACCAGGTGTGTAGGAGACATGACAAATAGTATCGACCCAACACGCACACTTGCGGGATGCCACTTGGCACTGAAGCCCAGTTGGACGTGAAAGCATTACGCCAACTTACTGTCGTGTATCAAGCATGAGAGATGAGATCCAGTGTGTCAGTCTGGCGGTATATACGTGAGACGGACGCTTGTGAGAATCAGGGTGGATAAGTCCTGATTACTGGAAGATACTTATGATATTTATAAGCAGATCCTTAGTAATGATCCTTAACACGTCGCTCAGAACTAACAAACTATCTGAGGAATGAACAACTACTAAGACAAAATGATCTATACAAAAGAGGAATTGAACAATAATTACAGACATTGTGAGACTCACGCGCGTCTCTTGAAGTATCATGGAATCCACGAAAGGGATAATATCGTAGGTCGTAGGTTATATAAGTGACAGAACTACTGGACTCCAAATGCTGAACCGGACACAAGGATACAAATAATGAACGTAAGTGGGACGTAACTTGTGACTTGTATTTACTTCAGGAAAACATTTGTTAAGGTTTCTCGTCGACGAACGTTTGGCCAAGTTCAACAGTTATGATATTACTAGGATAAAACACCATTGAGTATCGATAGAAGACAGTTAACGACAATGGTTGGTGGTCCAGTGGTGCGTGACGTCCAGCGCGGGAATGTGAGGTTTAATATTGTTCGTTATGTTCATCATTGTCTTGGTTGACTGTGTGACCGGGACCACTTCCAGCTCCAACTGAACCCAGACAGCCTCCAGAAATGGCTAGACATATTGTTTCTCTATTTTCACCCAGACAAGGTAATGGGATTGGGCAAGTCAGTAGAACGAAGTAAAGTGTCGTACTGTATAAAGAATGAGAAGGAGAAAATTAAACTAAAAAGAACAGAGAAAGAAAAAGAAAAAAAACTCATGTAATGATTGATAAACTGTCGCCTAAAGATGATGTAATAAAAGTCAACAAATGAGAACCAGATTATGAAATATCAAGCGATTATTAAAAACAGGACAATTTAGATCATTATACAAGGCCCCATTACAGGAAGGATATTCAAGCGATAAAGATCATTCAGAGGACGACAACTACAGGCTGGCTTACCCCTGACGCAGAACACAAGTCACCACCAACAACATGTTCTTCTCTAAATATTCCCTTGACGACGTTGTATGTTCCCTGATTCATACACGCTGCTGCTTTCTACCTGTCTATCTCCCTCACTTCTTATGCGTCATTTCCTTCATTCTTCTCTCTCTATCTTGGTCTTCCCCTCTCCCTCTTATCCTCCACCTGAGAATTATCCACTCATTTTGTCAATCTTTCACTTACCATTCTCTCAATAAACCCATACCACTAGGACGTACCCCAGTATGCTCTCTTCCAGACACTTCTCTCAGATACCACAGCTTTTCCATTTTTCTGTATTTCTTATTGTCTGCGTCTTACTCACCCCACATAATACTCTGAACTTTATTTTTACGGGGAATAGCCCACCCAGGCACAGGTCATCGACCTACACCGAGGCCTAGGGTCGAAAAAATAAGAGTAAAAATAAATTCAAAATAGATGATGCCGGAAAACCACCATTTTGAAGTGAGACAGATTGTATGAGTGTGGAAACACAGACGAAGGCAGAGAATTCCACAGTTTGGCTGAGTGAGGAAAGAAGGATGTACTATAACGGGTTATTCTAGTGTGACCGATATCCACACAGAAACAGTGGGCACCGCGGGCAAGACGAGTGTTACGAGTCCTCGGCCTTGCCGGCGGTACACAGGATGCCAAATCCACCGAACAGTGCCCGTTAAAGTACCTGTAAAAGAGAGAGAGTGAAGCAACAGTGCGGCGAAGAGAAAGGGAAGAAAGATTATCAACTAAAGGAGGAGAGTTAATAAGACGAAATGCCTTTGATTCCACCCCATCTAACAGATGGACAGAAGTGCCACCCCAGATATGAGAGCAGTACTCCAAGTTAGGACGAATGAATCCTTTATAAACTTGAAGCAACTGCTCAGGAGTGAAGTAGCTACGGCATCTGTACAGCATTCCCAGCTTTCGGGAGGCAGCTTTAGCAATGTTGTGGATGTGTGGCTTCCATGACATATTAGAGGAAATGGTGAGACCTAGCATATCTATTTTAGAATTTGGCAGAATGATTGCGTCCTGAAATGTGATTGATGGGAGATCATCTAATTTGGAAAGTGTAATTGGTAAATACCGAGTTTTATTACTATCGAATTTAACCAAGTTTCTACCTCCCCATTCGGAGATGTTGCTCAGATCTGCGTTGATAGATAAAATGATATTAGCTCTAGAAACAGATCTAGTTTGAAAATTAAGGGGAAGGGAAAAATGTGAAAAAAAGTGAAGAGTAGAATCATCAGCGTAAGAATGGATAGAATTAGTCGTAGTGTGAAGTAAATCATTGATAAAAAGAAGGAAGAGAGTTGGTGAAAGAACAGAACCCTGTGGGACACCACTATTGGTAGAGAAAGAGCGAGAGATCGTTCCCTCGACAACAACTATGTTATATGTGTTGCCTTTAAATTAGTAGTACCTTAATATTTGATACAGTGTTCATGTTACACACATCCACATGATAATAGTAGCCTCGAGTAAGTCTCCCAACACACACACATAATGTACGCTATATAAGCACTGTAGTATATGCCTCACTCTCCTCACGGGTACAGCCTGGTCACAACACCTGTCCAGCCCCACATATAGTTCTAGTTATCACCCATTCACACCTTATTGCTGCTACTACTGCTTTTGTTGCTGTTCCTACTACTACTTCTACTACTGCGTGTATGTGTGGTGTATGTGTGTTTGTTGGGTGTGTTTGTGAATGCATGTAAAGCCACATGAAAAATAGTGGATTAAATATATAAGCCAGGAGGGATTTTCAATACGTGTGTGAAACAGAACACAAATATTTTTTCGAACATTTATCATCAAACATGAAAGTTTATTTTTATGATATATTTTGATTATTTATTAACATGAGGTGAGGTGGAGGCTGCGAGAGTTACCTGGACACAAGAGAGAATCAATAATAAAAATCTTTGCTTCTCTCATCCACTCAGAAGACATACTCATCCCCGGCAGACGTAAACAGACACCTATTCTGAGTCCCTGACCTCCCAGGTGTCATAGGAAACACTACATTTCTCTCTCACAACAGATTCACACCCTGACACTGTTACTGTCTCTCTTCCCCGCTAGGTTCTGTTGATCACTGACTGCTGTCTGGTGTTCCCTCGCAGCCCTCCTCTTCCGGACTCACAATAAGAGTACTGAGTAGAGTCGTTTGAAGGGAGTTTATTCACCCATTGCGCCTTGAAATTCAACAGGAATCATCTACTTTTTCTGACACTAATTTAAGCAATTTATCTCGCACTGCAACCTGTATCTCCTGCTCTCTGTATCCACAATCAGGCTTGGATCCTCGCATGGTTAAAGCTTCACTCACATATGACAACTGAACACACACACATGCTTGGTACATCAATAAATACATCAGAAGGTCCAAGAAACTTACACTACATACAGTACTGTACGGTACTTGTTCCCGCTAAACATAAAATTAGTATGGCAAAAATTTAATCTTTCCTCTATCACACAACACAATACCTAACTACACAAGTGGCATATCCTTTGGAACAATAACCAAGTCGTTTAAAATTTCTTTTACCCACACAGGTCATCTATCTCGTCCTGACCCCTGCCATCACATCCTACGATAAAACCAAACCTTCTCATCAACTAAAAGAAAAAATCATTAACCAGTAGATTTTACCCTGATTACTTCTAAGGTCATTGAGTCCCACAAGAAACACCGACTTAAACATCTTGAAGAACTTCTCTTCTTCCTGTCACACACACTGTGATTTCCACCTCACTGAGGACATTCTTGTTTTCCCAACTCATATATCTGACTAAGCTCTTGACAGCTGTGGTGAATCTTGTCCTGTTCTCCATATTTCTGAAGGTCTGGCGAGAGACAACCACGCCAAACCTCCACCTGCAGGTCTCCTTGAATCTTTTATCTCCCGAGTCTCCTCCTCTCCCCAGCAACAACATCCGTGTTGACGTGGATGATTCACACTCAGAATGTTTTACGAATGACGCTGAGGGTGTCTCAAGGGTCTGCTCTTACTCCTATCCTCTTCTTACCCTTATGTAATTGCCTACTCTCCAGTTCCTCCAATAGTACACACTCCTTGTCTGGTGTCACCTCCAGCCACCATTGTTATGCATAGGCGGCGGTACCCTCACTTCACCTACCACCAACGTTAACATCCTTGGTCTCTATGATAAATGACCTCTCCTGGAGTCACAACATTTCTAACATTGCCAAAAATCCCATTAAAAATACAAGACTTTCCTTTTAGGGTCAATTTATACTTTGTTTCTAAGCAACTAATTTGTCCTCACCTAGTGTGTGTCTTCTAGCGCAGCAGTTCTTCTTATAACTACTAAACAAAGCGCCATCTAATGCACATAACCCCTCCCACCTTTCTGTCTCCTTTTCACCTCTGTTTCCATGGTCATCGCACCAGTGGAATCCAATCCATCAGTCTCCCTACTTTCATCCCTAGCAGCAACACACCCCATTCTTTATCAAGTCTCCCCCACTCCGTGCAAGTTCCCCTTTAGTTAAATTTCATCATCACACCTCATGTGCTCCACACACTTCTTGTTAGTGGATTCCCCTGCCTCACTCTCCTGTGTCTGTCTACCTGCAGGTGACAACAATTGAAATGTGAGGTAAGAATCCACTTCTTATCTCGAAACTAATTTCTGCATTTTTACTTTTCCTTTCCAGATAAATTAGGGAACCTGGGCATGGTTAAAAGTCAGCTGACACTAATGTTACCCTTCTGAGGTAGTGAGTCATGTCTACCTCCCGCGGTATATTACAGGAACAAAAAATATCGTGAATCAAGTGCGGCAGTAAATCAACCAGTGACTCCTGGTAACACTACACATCCGGGTACGATCTGTGGATATTTTCTGGTGTAGACAAAGAAACAAAGATCTTGTGGCACAGAAAACGTAGGTTAGAACCTCTTAGTAATAAACTGTGTGTGGGAGAGGTCTGGTGGTGACGTGACTGTCACCCCTCCCACTTTTTCTCTCCCTCTCTTCTTTTACTTTACTTTCATACCATTTTTATCTCTCTGTCTCGATTTCTTTATTTCTCTCTTTCTTGAAGCCTCATGAACATGTCGCAAGGTCATGTAGTTAACATTTATCTAATAGATCAGAGGTTTGTGTTCACGGACTTGATCGTTCACCGTACTTCACTCTACTATACTCCGTAGAGACAGAATATTTAATTTTATTCTTGCCTTTTGTTTAACCAATTAGTTCTTTTTTTTTACATTCGAGCTAATTTGATTCAGATCCTCAAGGGTTTTATCAAAGAACAAACTCAGTGTGTGTGTGTGTGTGTGTGTGTGTGTGTGTGTGTGTGTGTGTTCCTTAAGCCTTTATGGATACTTGAGATCAAGACTTCTCGCTCAACTATGTAATGTAAACACGACAGTCGTACAAATTGCTACTGTTATCGTATAAGGTACAAAAGTATAAAGCGGTATTCAGACGAAATTGAAATGAACAATACACATAAAATGTTCCTCTAGTTTTTTGACAAAAGATGAAAAGGAAGAGAAGAATATATAAGGAAAATACACAGAAAGAGAAAATGTTTGGTGTAGTGAAATGTAAAAGGTGAATTAAATTTTTTTTTTTCTCTCTCTCTCTCTCTCTCTCTCTCTCTCTCATACGTCGTTTTCTCCCTTGATCTTTCTTCTTTCTTTCCTTTCCTCCTTCTCTCTTTCTCTTTTTCACTTCCCTTACTCTCTCTCCTTTACCATCTTTCTCTCTCCCTCTCTATTACTCCTCTTTCTTTTTCCTACTCTCTCTCTCTCTCTCAATTACGAGGGTGATGTGTGTCTCTCTTGTTCCTAAATTCTCTTCTTTCATACACTAAAGACTCGGTACCAACCCATTACCCACATTACTCTTTTCACTCACGTCAAAAGTAAACAAATTCCTCTGTCGTATTAAAATTTTTCAACATTCAATAACATACTAAATACTTCTAGGTTCATATTTTAACATTTTTGTCGTTATTATCTTAAAATTACGGTCAAAGTGAATGACTAATTATAATAAATATTTTTCCATTATATCAACAGCTTTTAACCTTCAGTGATATAAGTATAGAGCGGGAGTCATATTTTAACATTTTATTTTCATTATCTTTAAAGTTACGGTCAAAGTTTTAGAAAGAAAAAAAAAATTAAATTTCTCTTTTAAGTTTCCATCACTTCGACAAATTATAATTAGCTGTGAGACTTTTGGGTGTCGTAAATGTGTCGGCCGCAGCTGAGACGAGACTTTTTCAGTCTTGTAAAACACTCCAGAAGTCTGATATAACATTACTATCAAACATAAAGTAAATACAGTTGTTAATATTATTGTTAATATCGTTATGTCATTATTTTTGAGTTAATAATGATAATGTTGTGTTAATGGTCTCTCAAGAGGTTCCAAACTCCTTAGTAAGATAATTAGTGATATGTCAATCATCACTTCCACACCTTTCCTCACCTTTACACCAAGCCCCCGAAGGAAAGGTGGGGAAGAAGAGAGGGAGTTCGATGGAGGAGGGTTAAGAGGGTAGGCTAGGTGAGGTGGCTGGTCAAGGTGCTAATGGACATAAGAAGACCAAAGGGAAACTCCGCTGTTATGGCCACTGTCACCTGACCTGACCTGACCTCTAGGTATGTGACAGTGTGGTCTCTCCCCACACTCTTCACGGCTCCGCCCACACCACTCTTTTAATATGGTTAATAATTAATTAAAAACAATATTATTAGCTTGCGTGTAATGAGTAACGAGTGTTGTTTTTTTCAATTGTAAAGGAGTAATGGTATTGGGAAACCACACTTAAGTAAAGGTACTAAAAATTTGAGTACTTTAAAAAAAAAACCCGAAAATGTTACTTGAGTAAAGTACTCAAGTTAATTTATTTAGTTACTTTACAACTCGCCTCACCACACACCACCACCCTCACCACACACACACACACATGACTAGTAAACTCACCTATACATCCTCTTTACTTCTCCCACGTTCCTACACCCCAGTGAACCTCTCCTCCTCCACTCCACAAGTTACACTCACTGCCCTCCTCACCTCCCCAGCTACACCCCCCCCCCAGTGAACCTCTCCTCCTCCACTCCACAAGTTACACTCTCTGCCCTATTCACCCCCCAGCTACACCCCCCCCAGTGAACCTCTCCTCCTCCACTCCACAAGTTACACTCACTGCCCTCCTCACCCCCCAGCTACACCCCCCAGTGAACCTCTCCTCCTCCACCCACAAGTTACACTCTCTGCCCTCCTCACCTCCCCAGCTACACCCCCACCTCCTCCACCCACCACCTCTGCCCACCTCACCTCCCCCAGCTACACCCCCAGTGAACCTCCTCCACTCCACAAGTTACACTCTCTGCCCTCCTCACCTCCCCAGCTACACCCCCCCAGTGAACCTCTCCTCCTCCACTCCACAAGTTACACTCCCTGCCCTCCTCACCTCCCCAGACATCTCTTTCATTCTATAATAACTCAACATGCTGGCCTCCGGTAACTTAATAATGTACTACCTTGTTATTCACTATGTTTTGAAGTTTCTGTTAACTCTCCATCATCATCATCATCATCATCATCATCATCAATCATCATCATCATCAATCATCATCATCATCAGTCATCAATCATCATCATCCACCTTCACTGTAACTCCTGGAATAGCCATCTTTGTTTTCATTTCCTTTAGTAAGCGATTCATCAATATATTTAACAACTATGGAGACAGTACATATTCCGACCTCACTCTTACTTTAACCACAAAACTCTCACTAACTCTTTCTCTTTACTCTTACTCTTACCTCACTGTTTTCACTACATCGAGCAGCTCTCTTCCTCCTCCTACACTATACCTCCTCATCACATCTCATAGTGTGTTCACCTTATCATATAGCATCTCTAGATAGTAATTGCTCCACATATTTCCCCTTTCCTTACAATGAGTTTTTCTGTGAACTGACTAATACCATTTGGTCTATACATTCTTTTATCTTTTCTAAACCTTATATAGTTTTCCTTCTTTTATTTCTTTCATTAATTTCCACTCATTAATAAACTTTTCCAGGTTTAATAAATAGAATTTTGTTATGAGGTTCTTGTATTTTTATCTATAACCTTACTTTTGTTGATTTAATTGTATGTGATCTTTAATTAGTCACCTGGGTTCTGTCATTGTGTTCCAAATCATCAGGTAGAATCGTGTCTATAAGCTAGAATATTTTTTTTTCTTCCTTTTTCCCCAGTCTTTCATTCCCTGCTGTCTTACACCATCTTCTTCAACACTTTATTATCCTCTTCGTATTCCCATTTCCCCTCTCTTTCTTTCTCTCTCTCTCTCTCTCTTGCCATTTACTCTCTTATTGACTTTGTTCTACCTTCTATCTTTTCTTCTTCCTCTTCTTTTGTTTCCAGTTAATATCCCTTCCATTACTAAGTCTCTTCTGCCCCATTTACCCATTTATCACTCTCCACCCACACCTTGTTTATTCCAGAGTTTCATTTGATTCTTCCTACTTCTGGATTTACTTTTGTTTCTTTTCTATTATACTCCATCTGTTTTATTCTGATTCTCTCATCATTCTTCTTGTTATCGTTTCATTTTCACTTTTTTATTGGTCTGTTTATTTACTATTTTATAAACACTTAAATCCTTAATTTTTTTCCGGGAATTATTTGAAGATTTAGACACCCCAGATTATTTCCCCTGATGAATATACACCTCAAAATTCACCTGATGATTAAGCACCCTAACCAAACCTAACCATGAACCACCCCCCCCTCCCCAGGTAGTGTTAAGGTGTTTAATCATCAAGTGAAGTAAGCTGTAGGGGAACATATCTTCACGTGATGATGTTTTTCCTTTACATCTTTCCTCTCGTCTAGACTACAACACCCAGCCACTCATCTGTCCTTATACACGGTTCCTCTCCCGTTTCTCATTTTTAGACGTGGATTATTACAGACGTCGTGAACCCAGGTTACTGATCATAGAAGGTTTCATCGTGTATGCTTATAGTTGCTGTTTATTGCTACTTGCTACTGCTCATTGCTACTGCTTAGTGCCGTTCCGTCTCTCTCTCATTTAATGCTATAATGTTTATGGCTGGGTCTGGTATCTAGTGCAATATTAACTAGGCTTCTCTTTCTTCCACTCTATTCACTCAATTTACGTAGAGTTGGTTTATCACTGTTATAGTGCGGAATATTTACAGTAGACAGTTCAAATGTTTCTTTCACAATACGCCTAGACTCTGCCAGACCTACACTCGCTCTCGTATCCTCAGATGAAGAAAACATCGACCTTGTCTTCTTGAATCCAGACCAGTAGGAGGACACTCTAGTGACACCTGTGACCTCCAGTGGACCTGTGACGTTGTCCTCACCTTTAATTTACGACTTGACAACACCTGGCTACTGTTGACCTTTACAGTACAGGGAATCAAGCCAGTGTATGCTCAGAGGTCGTAAATATTGTATGTGACGCTTTGAATGTTGGCGGACAACTGATTGAGAAAAAAAATCAATCAATCGAGAATATTAAATATACACGTATCAATAACGTCAGTATCTCACAGTGATGCGTAACGATATGTTTATATATATATATATACGGGGGTGATACTATATGTATAGCCGCGGCCGTCACAATCAGTCAGAATAATAGGCCTTTGTCACCCGAAGTTTTCGTTGGTGGGTTTTATATCTGCAAATGAATTGGTTGAGGATTCTGGGATATTGATATCTTGTTGCCAGTTTGTCAGCTGAGTGTAGGCTCATATCTTGTTGCTGTGTTGACTTTCATTGATAAATCTCTGGGATTACAGCTGTTAGTTACAACAGTGTTTACAACCTCACAAACAACGAGTGCTGGATGTATTGCTTAGTTTTATCTTATGGAAAAATGTTTTTTGAACTAGGAAGGAGGGAAGTGAGTGTTTCAGTGTTTATTCATATGATATATATATATCTGTCGGTTAACAAATTATTTAAGATTTATATTTTTTCTCTTTGGTAACAGAAGCGACCAGCAATGGTTTAAGGCGGTCAAACTGAACCTGGGACCTCACAAACTATACAAGACTTCCCACAAACCATATTATTCTTGTTTCCCTGCCACTAAGAGAAACCAGGCTCTCATTTGGCTCAGCCATGCCAATATTCTTATTATTACCCACTCTGTATCTGTATTTTCCTGACTAAATAAAATGTTTCAATGTCAATATCAACTCTTCTATAGTCAAGATGTCTTCAGATACCTTGGCCCCCTGACGCGGCCATGTGCAAATGGTTGTTTTAAATTATTAAGTTATTTTAGACTATTAATGACTATCTTAAAACCACATTTACAGATTTTAATTCTTCTTGGTCACGTAAACATTCATTAAGACATGACGCCTTTTCATAACTTAATCCAGTAAACAAAGGTCACAGAGACGGTAACATTTATAACCTTTCCCATTACCAGTATAATATTGTCGCAGAAATAAGCTTATAGTTATTTTTTATCCTATAAATCATCATAGAAAATGTGTAGAAATTAACTGAGCAGAAATAATGTACATCATACTTGTCACTTCGACGCCGCAGTCTATGAAGATGATCCCGTAGCTCTGAAGGACCGTTACGGCCAGTAGGTATATGGCACAGTTTAAACTAACTGTTCTAAGTGCACAAAGAGGAAGTTTGGCCGACTCTGCACTCAACAATCTTCATTTTGCTCAAATAAGTTCGGTACTTAATCACAGCTGGGTGAACTAGGGGTGCCTCAAGGGTGAAGCCGAGGTCTATCTAAAAACTACAAGAGACTTTGTCTGCCAAGAAACTTCTTCAATGTAAACATTCCAGGAATAGTAACAATAAATTTCTACCGGCAAATTTATTATATTTTTTGGTCATAGGCGGAAAACAAAATCGACAAAATTTAAGTTTTCCTCTTTGGTTGTGGCCCTGAAAACTGAAGAGCCTAAGGTGAACAAGACAACGCTGGGTAACAATTCATGCTTACCAGGGAGCACCATATCTTATGACGATATATTTTATTTGAAAAGCAAAAAACAACATTAAAGAAAAAATATATTGTGTCCAAATAATTACCAGGACGTAAGAGAAGAAGACCATAAGAGACTGGAGGGATGCCTTAAAGAACATGTCAGTTCTAAGACCATGCTTCATGTTAGATAGGAAAATGACTTAAAGACCCTGTAATAATACCCTGTAATAATGGCACAAAAGGAATTCAAAGTTCCGGAAGTTGATTGAGTTAATGATACACGCTAGTTACTATCTAGAAAAATACTGTAACAAGAAATTTTTCAGAGTGATTTTATCTAGCAAACGTGATCCCGATCTTCAACACAGGAGGTAACGGCGATTTACTCAGCAGAGACGCATGACTCACGAGTAAGTACAAAAACAACGATAACTGATATATAAAATTAACTTGAACATACCTGAAGTGTGATGTGTTGTAGTGTGTTGCAGTCACTCGAGGAGCTGTTAACGTTCACATAACTGAAAAAAAAAACATATTAACCTTCCATCCCACTTTACTCTTATAAAATTTGTCATAAACGTGAAGGAGAAAGTCGCCACTCTAGGATCTTAAGGATGTTTTTGTTTTAAAGGCAAAATGCTTATTAGGTGGGAGCAGATTAAATAATGACTATGAACCTACAGTAATACCTTTAGAAGTATTTTTTACGAAACGACAATAGTTTGTGGCGCTACGATGATTGGCAACAGAAACAAACCAAACGTAATCAAATCACTAAACATATAAGATCACTAAGTTTAGTTTAGTTGGGTTGTGCTGTCTGTCATCATTAATGCTTTTGACCATGAGCTTTCCTGAGGGAGTTTTGATGACAAGATCAATGAGTTCTGAAGGTTAGCTAAACATTTCAAATTCCTAAATTTTCTCTCTTATCAGGTAATCACTACTACTAACATGTCTAAAAAGATTCTACCCTCTCACAACAACTGTAATATTCAACTAACAGGAACAACCAGGATGCTATCAATGTTTTCAGATAACACCCAAAATTAATAGAGATACTTGTCCATCGTGTCATAATACGAGCAGCAGAAATAGTGTACTCCTTACCTTGCCCTGGTGGTAGAGGAAGCCTTGGCACCACCCGTCATGTCTTGGCCCAGGGACCATACTGCCTGAAACAACAGTCATGAATGAGGCCACAGTTCTGTTTTCATTACTCGAATTATATACAACTTATTGATTGTTTGCAAAATTCTATAAACAGTATAACACAGGATCAGTACAGCCTCTCAATATAACTTGACACAGTGAAGTACAAGAAGTCATACTGGTCAGAATTCCAGGTTATAAGGCATTAATATACTCTATGTAAGCCCATTGTTGTTATGTAATATTAACCCACAGCTTTACACGTAAACTGACAATTTTTGGACGAGTTACTCTATCTGTTTAAAACAAATTCTCCCCTAGGTCGAGAAACAGCGCAAATTAGTCACAGGAATTTTAAGTTGCGTACTTTTTTGTCCAATGACTTTTTTTTTGGTGGAAGGGGGGGGGGGGATATAAATAGTTAGCACGTGTTCGCCATGTCCGTCCATTCCTAATTATTGTTAGGTTAGGTTGGGTTGAGTTAGGTTGGTCGTATTATGTGTCTAAGTACATAATTATTTATTGAAAAAAAAAGAATACTGTAATCCCTACAACACACACACACACACACACACACACACACACACACACACAAACATACGTACTATAAGTAGTATGTATATTTATTCAGCTCTTCTTTTCTACTGATCATTTATTTATACATAAGTTCATTAGTATTTTTTTTACCAAGTGTATATTCATTAATGTGTTAACAGTGATGAATTATTTGTTTGTACTGGAGATTAGGTTGTTGTTGTTGTTGTTGTTGTTGCTGTTGTTGTTTGTTAGTGTGTGATCTATCTAACATCTGTGGTGTTATCATGAGTGTTATGTTATATATTTCATCATGTCTGTTATCATGGCTGTTATCGTGTATATTGCCATTGTTGTTATTAAAAGTGTTATCATAATGAATATTGTAAATGTTATCATGAAGGGTATCAACAATGCCATGAATGTTATCATAAATGTTATACTTGTCACCATAACTGTTGTTGACGTGCACCATCACAACACAACACTCTGCATGAGCTACATTATCCGCCTCCATTAAAACTCAGGCCACAACGACATAATAGTGGAGCCAAAACTTTTAATTGAATACACATGTAAGCCAAGAGACAGACAGACGGACAGACAGACAGACAACCAGACAGAAGTGTTGACAGATGGACAAAGGGAAACAAAAGGATTACATTAAAAAAACAAAAATACTAACGCTTAAACCTGTCCAGTAAATGAAGATTGATATGTTATATATATATAAATGAATATGTAGTGTGTGTGTGTGTGTGTGTGTGTGTATAGGTTTGAATGTTCATATAAAGTATTTGTGTGTATATTTGAGTAATTGTGTATACATCTCTATACGTGTATGGAAGAAACATGAATATACACAAAATAACAAAGATTCCCCACAGTAATCAGACACACCTTGAGAGACTATATTAACGTAATCAGCAGGTGGGTGACATGCAAGGGTAATGATCACAGTGTGTGGTGGAGGAGTGAAGGCCTGTGGCAGTGGCCAGGAAATACTGCACTCCACAATGATAGACTCACCAGTGAACCGAGCAAAAAGTTCCAATGTACTCCGAGAGATGAGAATTACTCCAGGAAAGACAACAACTTCCTAGATAAGGTTAGGTTAGGTTAGGTTAGGTTATACGTGTAGTGGTGGTAGTGGAACACATAATGGTTAACAAAGAGACGTGTTAGAGCCTCCAGCCAAGAACCGTCTGAAAAGTTCAACTAATCACCCATCCTCCTCTTCCTTCCCCTCCTCCTCCTCACTCACCCATTCTTGTTCCTGCCACCATCACCTCCCCCTAGTCTCACCTCTCAGTTCTGGGCAGGAACAACTGACGGAGGCTGTGTCGCGGTACATCATCAACCCTGGTGTTTGTGATCTACCTGCTGGGAAATGTTATTCTTGTTGACATTAATATTTATCTGTATTTCGTTATCATCTCATTTCTATTTTCACTGTTATGTTAATGTGTTGAGAATCTGATTTACCTGTGTATTCAACGCGGGTTTTTTTTATCATTACAGCCCACATCCTTACGCTATACAAGTCTGTGTAACTTTTAATGATAATAAGATTCATCCATTATCTGATCTTCAATGTGTTTTAGTAGTATATTTCTACCCAAAAGTCCTTCACTTTTTATATGATTTATTGTGTAAATGTTAGAAATTATCTATATTAAGTTCTGGTGATGGACATGAGTTGTGTGTTTTTCCTGGTGTTTTTTCTTCATGACAGACAGACAGACAGACAGACAGACACACACGTATACACTGTCGCTCACCCGCTACCAGGCAAGAGTGGTCGAGTAGTGTTTATTTATGGCAGTATTCTCGCCCGGCTACCACAGCAACATGGTCTCTGGCAGGGTCAAACTCCAGGGTAAAGAGATCATTTACCTGCCTGATGGTGTCTTAAAGGAGCTCGGTGCTCTCAGAGGAGCACCGAGCGAAAAATGGTGTTAATGGCGGTGGTGGAGTGGAATGGTGGAGTGGAATGGCGTTGATGGAGCGATAAATAGTGTTAATGGTGATGGTGGTGGTAGTAGTCGAGGTGGAGTGAATTAATATGGTGTTAATGGTGATGGTGAGAGTAGTGGAGGAAGAACGAAATAATGGTGTTAATGGTAGTGTTGACAGAGTGAAATAATGGTGTTAATGGTGATGGAAGTGTAAAATGTTGGTGTTAATGGTGATGGAAGTGTAAAATAATGTGTTAATGGTGATGGAAGTGTAAAATGTTGGTGTTAACGGTGATGGAAGTGTAAAATAATGGTGTTACTGAAGGTTAAGAGCTATAATGGAAATAATAGCACCAAACTCTTCCAGTCACTCTAAAATGACACACAAAATAAAATAAACAAAAACAATATTACTTTTTGCACTAAATTAAGAGAATATTAAAAACAACAATAAAAAGTAAATCAAATACATAAAAAAATAAACATATAAAACTAAAAAAAAATAAAATACAGTAAATAGAAAATATGAAATGACAAAAATAATAGTTAGAAAATCATTAATATTTTTATAAACGTTGAAAAAATCCCACTAAAATTAATTAAATCCTCAAATTATCATTGCAGAGTAATTATATATATAAACAGATAATAGATTAGATATATAAATTATTAATGTATATAAATTCTTCTCAGTGAATGAAATAACAATAGACGATATATAGCTATATATTTCACGAGTGTCCAAAAAGTGACAAGTCTCCAAAAACAAAAGGCGGACGAAAAAATTAAACCCAATATAATATCTTTCCTCCGTCACTTTTTTGTATTACTGTGTGCAGCTGTGAGTAAGACAGTGTGTGTGTGTGTGTGTGCGTGTGTGTGTGTGTTTTCACCGTTATGTCGTCGTCTTTAGTAGATTTTTCTTCACTTTTTCGTTTTTTTATGATTCTTTTTTCAAACTTCTTTCTTTACTCTTTCCGGTTCTTCATCACATTTTACTGTACTTGTTTCCTGTTTTTACCTCTCTAACATCCTCCAACATCTCCCTCACTCACTCTCCCTCCACCTCCCCAACACTCAGTCCATCTTACATCCTCCAACAGCTCCCTCACTCACTCTTACTCCACCTCCCCAACACTCAAGTTCACTTCCACCTCTCTCTCTTTCTCATGTTATTCCCCTTCGCTTCCCTTCTTCCCTCAGTTATCTCTTTGATCTTCTCATTAATCTCCTGTAGTTCCCGCTGCTCTAAATCTTCCATTTCCTATCTGTTCAACCTTTTCCTCTTTTACTTTTGTTGTATTTCATTTTTATTAGATCGTTTAGTTCTTTATATATCTCTCTGTGTTAGTTATTTTCTCTTCTTTTCCATTGTCATCTACTTTCGTTTTCCTTTCCTTATTTCTTCAGGTACTGATTCCTTCGTAGCTTCTGTGAAAACTAATTGAAATTTCCTCTTCTAGTCCTCAATATCGTTCATCTTCTTCTCTCCCAGTAAACTATATATTTTTTTAAGTTTATTTTATATCTTTATTTAAATTCTATATCTTTTTTTTTACTTATATATCCTTGGTTCTGTTTTGTTTTTTCAATAGTGTTTAATTTGGTTTCCATTGTGGCTGTCACTGGTAGAGAATCACGATTGAATTCTATACCATGGTGGGTTCTGAACTTACTGTGTATGGTTGGATAAGGTGACAGGTAACTGTTTCCTCAAGAGCTCATCAATGTCCGTAAATGTCTTGGGTGATGTTTGTACCAAGTGTTTGTTATGAGTTGATTGTTTGTTGTGCACTACTAACCCAGCTGTTTCCCCCCCCCCCTCCCCCCGCCCCCATTTTCTTTGCCGAAATGATTCATTGTTTTTTCTTGTCTTCCTGTGCCATTATGATTATAAACTCCTGTGACTTGAATTATCTTTTTATCGCCCTTAATGTGTCACCCACCTCACTGCCACACCTTCCTTATCATTGGTCTCTTATGGAGTTCCTCTACCAAGTCGCTGCTCATTATTTTACCTACTGGGGATGAAGGTTCCTCTTGTACTGTGTGACTACAACCCCACAGCTGTCCTCCCTTGGTTTAGCCTATCAGCGGGAGGGTTGTCCGGGGTTTGGCCGTTATCACAGGCCCATAACTACTGTGCTGGGAGCCCCAAGTGAGGGTTGAGTGTTTGGTGATGACCGGATGTATTGAACCATGCAGCTGCTCATACAACAAGTTATGACACCTCCCAAAACACCTTTAACTTGAAGGATGGTAGAGTCTGCTATGACGTAATCCTGATATAAAGAGGTGACCCCGTATTACAGGTCGGGACAGTCAACGAGAGGGATGGTTAGTAGTTACTGGCTGTAGTGGTTGTTACAGGTCACTAACAAAGAAAAAGACTTGGAGTTACAGTACAATACATGACGCTGATCGTGACGGTAACATCTGTCAGGCCAGGCAGTGTAGGGTGGCTAACAGCAGAGAGACGTGTCTGCCGGAGGTGATGTGTCAGTGTTACAGGACAACTGTGCATGACGACAGTAACAACACAGCCATTCTCGCTGTACTGCGTTACCACCACCACCACCACCACCACCACCACCACCACCACCACTAATGTCACCAACACCACCACTAGCATCACCAACGCACCACCATAACATCACTTAGACCATAACAAGCCACACTCTTCAACAAACACCAATAATTAACAAGTACACACAGAACACGGGGTGTCTCCTGCCCACCCCTGCTAATGTCAACACTCACTGTCACCACACACGGGATTTATTGTACCTCTTCTGTATACTTATATCTGTACCTTTTGCTTTTACTACGAGTTTGTTACTAGTATATGTAACTTATTTGACCTGTAATTGAGATATATAACTGTATTTTGTACTGCAAGTTAAGGTACCACTGTAACCACCATGTTCTCAACTGGCTCACCCATGTTAATATTGTTATTATTATCCACTCTGTATCTGCATTTTTCTGGCTAAATAAACTGTTTCAATATCAATATCAAAGAAATTGTCATCTATGATTTTTCAGTGTCATTAATATGGTTTACAGTGTAGTGTTAGCGCGCTCTGCCGCCAGGTGCTCCAACGAATTTTAAACGTCGTTGCCTGCGTTTGTTTTTAATGCTGTCAGTCAGTCCTGCGGCATCAATTCTAAATGCATTTCAATTTTAAAATTTGTCCTACATATTAGATTATATTCTTTCATATATTACATCTGTATTTGAAAATTTCATGGGAAGTTTGACATGGAAATTAAAAAAATAATAATAATATTCGAGGAACAGTTGTTATTCTGGCACAATGGTTATGTAGCTTCCGCATTCACAAAGGAGTAAAGTATCTGAACATCTGTGTGGACGACTAAATTCTTATGTATGCTAAGTGACGAATTTTTCCTTAGATGATCTTTTTTTCTTCTTCTTCAGTAATAGATAATTAATTATAGCGAAGAGTAGATAATAAACATGAAACATAATCTTTTCAATCCGTTGTGAATGTGACTCAAGATCGAAGTGCCATGTGGCAGGTTACGTCACGTTATATCAACGTATCACTTGATTGGTTAAGGCCAGGGAATATGGCTGCTCGGTCTTCTTCCCCACACCTCGCTTTGTGACTGTTTTCCCAGCCTCAGCAGCTCCACCAGTCAGTGATATTGTTTTATGTAGACAAACTTTCTCTCACTTCGCCGTGTTGTATTGATATTGATACTGAAACAGTTTATTTAGCCAGAAATACACAGATAGAGAGTGGACAATAATAACAATATCAACATGGCTGAGCCAATTGAGAGCCTGAGCTCTCTTAGTGGCACCTGGTATACATTTATCTCAAGGAAGTATTATGTAACATTTAGTATCACCTGGAATAGTACACGTAACATGGTGGTAATAAGAACATATCAGAATTTACCACGATTATCATTTCCTTATTTATTTAATTTTTTTATCATTTATTTTTTACATTTATATTATAAGTATATACATATTTTACAGGAGAGGTGTTATACATTAATATGATGAGGAAGAGTTGTGTTAAGGTGGAACAGGAGGACAGAAACAGTTAGGGTCATGTCTTGACGGCAAATATATAACTATTGCAATGGTATTTGTTATCTATCCACGTGCAGGTGTTCATTAACCGCTCACCAGGTAAATATGTGTTTGTTTTTAACTCTTGGTCGACCTTTGTGTTGCGGGATAATTGTGATGTTCGGTATAAAAGGTCTTTTGGTGTTGGTGAATCTTGTTTAATTGTTTTTACCTGAGTCATTTATTTATTCTGTGCTTAAGGTAAATAATTATGACTTTTAAGTCCACAAACGAATGATGATGGTGGTGGTAGTGATAGTGGTAGTGGTAATGGTGGTAGTGGTTATGGTGGTAGTGGTTATGGTGGCAGTGGTAATAGTGGCAAGGTTGATGTGGAACAAAACATTTATCAAGATTATAATGAATTTGGCAGCAAGGATTATGATAGTGAGGGTGGACACACTGATGGTGAGGCGACAGTGAGGGTGAAGGTGTGGTGAGGGTGGACACAATGATGGTGAGAGTGAAGGTGTAGTGAGGGTGTAGTGAGGGTGTGGTGAGGGTAGACACAATGATGGTGACGGTAAAAGTGATGATGTAGGAGTGACCACGATACACACACGTTGACTCCCTGCTCTGGGAGGTGAAATATGCAGTGTATAGGTCTCCACACAGCCTCCACAATGTCACCTTCACTACCTAAGACAGAGAGCCAAGGTGTCTCAACCAAGGTCTACATTACTACTTTAACTCTTACCTTCGTCCAGACTCTTGGTACTGTGGCATGATTCTCCCAGCCACACCCACACCCACACCCACACCCCACGTATACGCCTGTACATCCACCACATCACCACCACCATCAACACAACACCATCACCAACACCATCAACACAACAACACCAGCACATCACCATCATCACCAACACCACCACTAGCATCACCATCCTCACCCCGTCTGTGCACCACCCGAGGGCTGTGTCCATCAGGCATGACGTGTGGCAGACCTCAGGGTGGGTTCAGATGTCACAATCAGTCAGTGTCAGTTATGTCAGTGTGTCATGCAGTAGTTATGAAACGACGGCATTGTGTCAACTATATAAATTAGGTAATGAATTATCCCTTAAAATTTTACCTTCCTGTTAATAATTATATACCAATCAGGTAATTATATCATACAGTAAACCTCAAGTATTTTTTGTATAATATAATTCTTTTCTAATCTTCTCAAATTAAAAACTCTCAATAGAACTGTTTGTATAATGGTATGTATTGTAATGACGAGTGAAAGACTATGTTGAAAATGTTTAGAGGTGATAGTGTGTCTAGAGAGAGAGAGAGAGAGAGAGAGAGAGAGAGAGAGAGAGAGAGAGAGATATAAACACAAACTCCTCCCCACCCTACCCGAAAATAACATCAAACCTTGACAAAAATGTAAAAAGGGAATGAGGCGATTCAGTGGGACCAAGTACCACTTACTCGCAAATCCAAGGGGGTCGTATGACTGTGAAAATATCAGGCAGTATTTACATATATATATTCCGATTGATGTGTTTCAGATATCGACGGTGTGTGTGTCATAAGAGAAAAGTTTTGAGCAGACTATGGCGTATGTAAATTGAGAGAGAAAGAGAGAGAGAGGGAGATAGAGACAGTGATGCACGCCTCAGGAAGAACCACACTCATCTTTTACCATCTCCTGCAGCCAAACTTCTGGACTCCACTATACCGCCACGACAGACTTAATCAAGACAGGGCCTGAGGGACACATCGGCCTGCCTCTGTTATTATGTATGTATAATGTTACTCCCAGTGAGGCGATGTATGCCATGATGGAGAAGTTGTGCCTCTGTGTATCATATTATATCCTGCCATGACCTGATTATAGGGTGTCACGGGGAGGAAGAACTCGTGTCTGTGTGTAGGACAGTCTTACGTCTCATTAATGGTCAGGAGAAACAGATGTGTGAAGACTAGGCGCCTTAAGATGTTGTAATCATTCTGTTGAGAAACGACAGGAGGAGAAGAGGGAGACATCTGCACGTTAACAGGTGGAGTCAGAAAACAAAGAACAAACACAGACCAAAATTCGACCAAACTTAAAAAAAAGAAGAAGACAATTTGATCCTCTATACGTAAGAGTTCTTCTCCTATCTGAAGTGTTTCCAAGTTCGGTAATATTCCACTCGTCTGGTCTACAGTTTTACCAACTTAAGGAATATCCCACTTATATTATCTCCAGTGTTTCCAACTTAGGCAGCATCCTGTAACTAGATTTTTTTTCCAGGGTGGGAACGGGTGAGTCTTGGTGAGTCATACTACATATAAAAGTAATGTTAGAGGTGTCAGTTATATGATAAAAACCTTGTGTCATGTAGTGTTGTGCTCCATAACTCACATAAGAGCAAGGTAGTATTTAAAAAAAAAAAACACCCACAAACACCCATACACACACATGAGCAGAACTGTGCACCCAAGATGTAATATAACCCAAGGTGTGAGGCCGCTAACCCCAGATCGATAGGGCAGAGTCATGGCTGGGAGACCTACCTTGAATACACTGACCTCTCCTCCCCCCACCGCTACTAAACGACTGAACCATTATCACAATATAAAATGATGTGTGTTATGAGTAGGGTTGAAAAGATGAGGATAATGGATAGAACGTTTTTGCCACACTGGTCATCGATATAGTGGTTAAAAGGGAGATCATTTAGACAAGATGGAGGGTTATGGTTGAGAGGGAAGGTGAGGGTTGGTCGTCGAAGTCAACACGATCACCAGCTTCTAATTTCATCCAGTAATATCTTCATTATCACATTTTCAATAATAAATGAAAATTCGTCTATAGTTTATCTCTTTAAGTAACTTCTCACTCGTCGTCAATAGCCGTGTCCGTCCCTACTTAAGTGTGAACTCCGAGTGTAAATTTGACTTCATTATCGACTATTACCTGATCTTTCACCACCTTGTGTCTTCATCCCACTGAAAAAAATGTCGCTCTATTTTTTTTCTCTATCTCACAACCTATTGAAGTTTGTTTATTATTGTATTTATTTATAGTTATTTTCGTCCCTTTTAATTAGTGAATGTTTGGATATCCTTACCACCTCCTCACACTGAACGCAGGCTGATAATGACGAGGTCTGACAATAAAGGTGAAGATGTTCTGAATAAAACGTGAACAATATCATCCACCACCTGTCAGCTCATAGTTACGGGACGAAAACAGATATTGTGATTGGATATTGTTCATCGGCTTACATTATAAGTCGTCAAAAATATGAGTGTAAAATTACAACATTATTCACAAAACAAGATTCATTATAGACAACAATGACGCAACAACGGAGAGCAGTGAGGAGAGATACATAGAGGTCCTTAACTCTACTCATGACCCACAAATAGACAGGCTATTCTTCAAGACTTCGATCCAAATAACAACAGCTTCAGGAATAGGAATTGGAGACTTAGTAAGGATGAAGAGAAGAAAGGAAAAAGGACAACAACGAAGTAGACATTTTGACACAAGATTTACTACGGGGAAACACAGAATGTGGTTTACGAACAAGGTTAAGGCAGACGCGTGAGGCAGCAGAGGGGAACTAACTCATTGGTCACGCATGTTGAGGTAGAAGGACAAAAGAAAAGCCTTGGGACCGGTATACACTACAGCACACAATAACACTAACACAAGGGGTATGTATGATACGTCTATATATTCTAAAACGTGATGAACAGTTCTTGTATCTCCTAGGTATCAGTTTAAGTCACATGACGTTTTATAAAGTCACAGTACTGTTTGAATCACCAAGCAAACCTGGTTAGTTTATGTTAACAAATAGGCATTTATCTTGATTACACATGTGAGCCTCCCAGTCCGCCTTCTTAGTAGCTTCTCAGCTTTTGATGTAGGGATCTTGGCCCGTGGACTTTATGTACCTCGCCACATGATTCTCTCCTACCCCCGTGACACTGTCAAAGACTTCAGACCACCTGAACAGTGACATTACCCACATGAATCTGACCTCTATACAAGTATAGCTGTTAATGAATATGATGTATTTCTTTGTGTACGAACCTCTGTCCTGCGTGACAGTGAACAGTGATACCACCCTCAGTGTCAAGACCTGACTGAATTACTCAGAATAGGCAAACTGTACTACAAGCTTTGTCAATAAATTTGTTAAACTAAAAAAAAAACTCCTCCCGCCAAACCCCAACTACCTCACACACACTCCACTTCACGAACATTCTCGACTCTTCCTAGCCACTGTGATGTCAACCTGTGGTAGGCACATGTATTTATTTAATGTTTATATCATGCATGACCAGTTTGTAAGAATCTAATATATTTTTTTTAATTTCCTAAATATACCCGTGTGTGTGTGTGTGTGTGTGTGTGTGTGTGTGTGTGTGTGTGTGTCCCTGGAGGAAGAATACACCCTGGTTACTGAAACACGAAAGTACAGTACTTTAAAATATAGACTTGATGAATAATTCTTAATACAGATATTAACTGTAGGTTTTTAAACTGTTTCCAATATATGGAATAACAGTTAAATACAGTCATCAACAACAGTTAGAAATAAACTTTAACACAATATAGACAATGTGTTCAGTAGTATGTCAGTCACCATCCACAACAATAAACAAAGTTCACTGTGACAAACATATATAATTATATATAATGTGTTGGTACAAAGTTTGTGTTTGTGACCGAGTTCACTTATTATGCATCAAGGCTACCCAGCTGTTGACTGCACACGTTTTAGCATTAATAGTTTTCTCATAACCTCCCTCATTACTGACCTCATAAAAAACAGTCGAATAATATAGATAGTTCAGGAATTTTGGCTCATAGTTTTATTTGGGGAGGGAATTATAAGCAGCTGTTATTGTTGCTGTTGTTTTCAATGTTGTTGTTCGTGTTGTTATTATTATTATTAGTAGTAGTAGTAGTAGTAGTAATAGTTTAATAGTAGTGGTATTATTGTTGTTATCATTATTATTATTTTTATTAGTTCTATACATCATTCATGCGTTGATTCATTCACTCACTCATACACTTATTCACTCATTGATGCATTCACTCATTCACTTACTCACTGAAACAAGCACTTACACGTAAACTTTGTTATGATACGGTAAGTTGTCGTGTGTTCACTACATTTCGTCGCGAGTACAAAGATTGTCTTGACCAAAAATGAATCAATATATTAACCATCATTGTGAGGCGCGCTGACTCAGTAAATGTAAAATGTTCAAACGATTCTACGATTTTAAAGAAAAAGTGTAAACTTACATGAGCTGTACAGTCCCCTTTACCAGTGCGTTTACAGGGGCTCGTCAAATAAATATTCCACAGATATTGAGATATTTGTTTTAGTATTGTTTTAATTTGATTCAAGCCCCTGACAAGCCCCTGTAAACGCACTAGTGAAGGGGATTGGTACACGAAACTACAGAAATAAGGACAGCTAATTCCCGGGATGTACAGCCACAACAAATCTTTCCAAAAAGAAACTGTGGCTATGGCGAACACATCTACGAAGAGTTGGCGCATTCAGTTGGCCAGGGAATGGCTATGCATGTAAGCTTGATGATTTGATGCGTTAGGAGTGTCAGTGCCGCTTTATAAAGTTGAGAACCGAGGAAACCATCCTGAAAATTTAGTCTCCACCATTCCATGTTGATATTGATAGTGCTTCAGCTTAACCATTGGTGGAGCTGATTGTACTTCAAGAGGACCTGCAACTGAAAATGAAGTTCCAAGACATTCCGATTAAGGAATTTTATGCTGAATACTTCTCGAGAGACAAAATCCAAACCTCACTGCATATGTAAGGAGGAAGATCGTTGTTTGGCAGCACGTATGGATAAAATCATGGCTCATCGATAGAACACAGAAGGTCAGCGTAGATGGTGTTAAATCTGAGTGGGGCTGTGTAACCAGTGGGGTTCCCCAGGGGTCAGTACTGGGCCCACTCTTGTTCATAATCTACATAAACGCTCTAGATACTGGGATCAGCAGTGACATAAGCAAGTTTGTGGATGACACCAAAATAGGGAGGCAGATTAATTCAGGGCAGGATGCAAGTGCACTACAGTGGGATTTAAATAAACTGCAGGAGTGGTCAGACAAATGGCAAATGAAATTCAACACCAGCAAGTGCAGCGTACTTAATATTGGAAGAACAAATACTGTCAATGTATACAGCCTTAACAACATCAACCGAGAGAAGACGACTTGCGAAAGAGACCTAGGGGTACTTGTAAGCCCGGACCTACGGCCTAGAAAACAGTGCGTTAATGTTCGAAATAAGGCAAACAGAGTATTAGGTTTTATATCTAGAAGTGTAAGTAATAAGAGTGCAGAGGTCTTATTATAACTATATCTTGCGCTAGTCAGGCCGCACCTCGATTATGCGGTTCAGTTCTGGTGCCCTTATTATAGAATGGATATCAATTCACTGGAGTCGGTGCAGCAAAGAATGACGAAAATGATTCCGGGACTTAGAAACCTTCCATATCAAGATAGGTTAAAGAAACTAAACTTGCATTCCCTAGAAAGACGAAGAGTGCGGGGAGATATGATAGAAGTATTTAAGTGGGTGAAAGGAATCAATAAAGGAGATTTAGATGAAGTTCTTATAATATCCGAGCAGGATAGGACTCGTAGCAACGGATTTAAGTTGGATAAGTTTAGGTTTAGGAGGGAGATAGGAAGGAACTGGTTCACAAATAGGGTGGTGGACGAGTGGAACAAGCTTAGCAACTTTTAAATAAATGCTGGAACGCTGGAAAGTTTTAAAAGGAGGCTAGATAGATTCAGGGATGATAGAGAGTGGTAGTAACTCTCGACAGGAGATGCCATGCATCACAGGCCAACCGGCCTATTGCAGACTCATTTTCTTATGTTCTTATGAGCAGTATTTTTCGCCATTGTACTGTATTATATAAAGTCCAGTCACAGATCCCAGCTCACTGTTTGATTAATACCAATCTCCTGGGAGCACCTCACTGATAACCACAGAAGGATGTGAAGACAAAACTCTGGGAGTGTCTTAACTCGGGCCAAGTCTCGCATCGTACAAGTGCATATTATTATTTTCAGTATTACATCATTTATTAACCAACATCCTGAATCGATACGTGTAAGTGGAACATCCGGGGATTCTTCTGCAACAATATAACATACAGTTTAACTGGAAACACAAGCGGCAGGCCATTGTATGTTCACATGAATACGGGTTTTCAATGCTGATTGTGGAAGGTTCTGGATGTATTTAGATTTATTGTAAAATAAATGCAGTCTCCAGGTGCCGCGTAAGAGTAGGCTACTAAGTGGCTAACCTAACCTAACCTAACCTAACCTAACCTCCAAATATGTTTTAAGCTATTCCTTTTTTTTTCAATCACCACAAGAAACAAACTTCATCTATAATCCAATTCATGAATATAACCAAACAAAATAATCACAATATATTTGTCTATAATACAACATTAACTATGACCAAGTCCCAAGTTGCTGATCTGACTTTCTGCCTCATTTACACACAATTACAAGGTCTCAATTGTTTCCCTTTCACAACACATCACTCATATATCGTTTCTCACTATTGATTTCTTTTAATTTATTTATTTATAACGACGGGATAATGGGAATGAATGAAGATAATGAGGGTAATGATGGGGGGTGAAGGGGTGTGATGAGAATGAAAGGGGTGAGGGGGGGGGTCATGATAGGTTTGGTGGGTGGCGCGTCGTTATAGGGCCATTGTGGGACACACGCACCTCAGTCCTCGTTCTGCTAGCAAGGTGAGTTTTACGGTCTGTCTCTCTCTCTGACTTTATCGTGTTGTGGGTAGAAGTCCTATCGAATACGGCTTATATTATTATTATTATTTGGTGGCGTCTTCAGTGGGTAGATATTTGGTCTTATTTGTTCATAATTCTACACTATTGGTTTCTTCATTTAGTTCGTGTGTTAGTGAGTGTAACTTTGTCCATTAATGAAAGAATAGCTATGGCAAGAACACAACTTACAAAACTCAGAAGATTCCTCCAACTGGACACCAACACGCAATTGCACCTATATAAAGCACTGATCAGACCACACTTAGAATACCCTCCGATACCTCTGAACACAATCGCAAGAACTAATCAACTTAAATATCAAGCAGTACAAAATATAGCCCTCAGAAGAGCGGCAAAACACCAACCACCATACACACAAACAGTACAAGACATACACACAGAACACGGCATAGACCCACTCAACATCAGAATACACACCCAAGCAAAAGCAATATGGGAAAAAATCCAGCAAGAACAGGATCCCATACTAAACAAATTAATCGAGGAAAACAACAACACATCACACAGATGGTGGCCTAGAAGCAGGAAAAATGATAATGAAGAACCAGAGCCTCTATATACACAATAACAACAAAATAACAACAAATAAGAACCAAAAAGATGGGCACAACTCTCCAGTCACACAAGGACCTGGAGGGACCCCACAAATAAACAGAGACCTAAATAGTTAAAAAAAAAGAAAAAAAAGATGGGGATCATCCCTACAGTGCCACAAGGACCTGGAGGGACCCCCCCCCACCCTAAGATAATATGCCCCAAGGACAACTCGGAATAACTTAGCTTAGCTTGGCTGAGACCGGCCTTCCCTAACCCCATGAACCTCTAATGCAGCACAGTTACGGAAGACAAAAAAACCCGTCTCCGCAAGGTGGATAGCCCACCTGCTGTTAACCTTCTCCTTTACTTCTCACTTCTGAACTTTACCTTGTACTTTTACCCTTCTCCCACTTCCAGAGCTACTGCTCTCTTCTCTCCGTACAACCAACCAACCGCACCTCAGTCCTCGTTCTGCTAGCAAGGTGGGTTTTACGGTCTGTCTCTCTCTCTGACTTTATCGTGTTGTGGGTAGAAGTCCTATCGAATACGGCTTATATTATTATTATTATTATTATTATTATTTGGTGGCGTCTTCTGTGGGTAGATATTTGGTCTTATTTGTTCATAATTCTACACTATTGGTTTCTTCATTTAGTTCGTGTGTTAGTGAGTGTAACTTTGTCCAATTTGACGGAAGTGTTAAGATAAAGGCACCGTGTGCTTTCCTAGATACGTGATAGGAGAATTTCACCCGGTATCGCCCTGATGAGTTATTCCTGTTCTCATTCCTGTCCTAATTCCTGTTCTCATTCCTGTCCTCATTCCTATCCTAATTCCTGTCCAAATTCCTGTTCTTATTCCTGTTCTCATTTCTCGTCTATAAACAAAGCGGTAACTCCTATTCGATTCCACTATTGCAAACTTCCAGGACAACTTAGTAATGATTAATGATAATAAGAATTATTTTATAACTATATCTGTCTTTAGTGACTTAATTAACACCATATGTGGATTATGCTGGTTCGTATTTTTTTGTGAAAACTTATACAACTGGAGGCAGCTTACTGAGTACAGGTCTAATAATAACACCGTTCTTTGTGTTATAGTTTGTAGGTTGTGTTTTGGGGGAAAGGTTTGTTTGGTTGTCTGAACTGCCTCCTATGTCCTCGGGTGGTGGAGTGACGGACTGGTTTAAGGTTGGCGGTGGAGTGACGGACTGGTTTCAGGTTGGCGGTGGAGTGACGGACTGGTTTCAGGTTGGTGGTGGAGTGCGCGAAGACAGCGGTAACTCACCAAGTCTGTACGCTGAAGATGCTATGAGGGAATTCCTGCATTACTATCGCGGTAGAGTGAAGACTGGGAGGTGGCGTGTGTAACAACCTCAGGCTTAACAGACGCCACTGCTGCAGCGTGTACAGGGCAGGTGAACGAGAGCAAGAGACTTCTCCTCACTGTGAAGACCACAGTCAGGGTAGTGAACAACAACAGGCCAGATAACAACAGGACAGATAACAACAACTTTGTACTTGACGGTGACAAGATCTAGGAAGTGGAAGAGTTTGTATATCTGGGTCACTTATTAACACCGAGGCTCCAGTACACCAGAGAGCAGGAGAAGACTTGTAATGGTACGAAATGCAGTACAGAAAATGGATACCATCTAGAAATACAGAGGCGTCAGCTTAAGCTTGAAAATGCGTATACTTGAGGCTACAGCTTTCACGATTGTAGCGAAGAAGACTGACGGTAACAAGATGTGTGGGCCTGCCGCAGTATATTGTGAGTGTCGTGGGTGGTCCGAAAAATACACCAGTTTTTCGGACAAGATCGACAATAACTGTGTTGCGGAAGAAGACTCTGACACCGAGAAAGATGAGTGTTTTTGGTGACGTGATAAGAAATAATATAAACATAAACATATAGTGGAGGAAGAGGAGGTCCACTACCATCTTGGCCAGGGTGTGGAGTACTGAAGGCTACAATGTTGACAGCCGACTGAGACAGCTGACGTCAACTACTGAGAGCCAGCTGACAATAGGGGGGGGAGGTAAATTACTGTACGTTACGTCACATTTTATTATTCATTGACTGTTTAAATTTTTCAATATTCATCACATAAAGTACAACTTGATCTAATTGACCAAACCTAAGCTAGACAAGTTATGAGTTAGTCAAATATTTAGAAAAAAAATTGCTTGCCATTTCGTTATCCTGCCACAACATAAACCGGTACATGTCGTCTTTTCATAAAAACTGGTAATTTTACAGGACAGTTACAATTGCCACACGTTTTAAATTAGCACCATAACCCATGAAATATCTACTGCGATGTTAATACAGGGATGAAGCGCTAGGTAACGTGAGCGACGCCTTATGACTGCCACTGAATGTCGACACAGACGTATTAAAAAGTGGATGAAAATTATTGACAACTGGGAGAGACAAACAAGTTAAACTGGATATGGTCGTTAAAAGAACAGCTATCCAACAGTTACCTAATAAATAAGTGACTTCCGGTCTGGCCGTTTGGCAGGATACGCTAATTACCATTTTTAGTTCAAGGACGACTAAATGCATGATGGATAACCTGAAATTACCCTTCCTACTCGTCAAATATTTAAGGCATCATCAGTGGACGACGTATACAAGCAGAGGGTAAGAGGCGCTCCTCAAACTCAGTCTGTGATTGAAACAAAATATATCTTAATTTTACGCTGACATTCTCCGGTCCTCCCTTATCCTCCCTAACCCTTACTAGTCCTCCCTGATCATCCCTGACCCTTACTAGTCCTCCCTTATCCTCCTTGACCCTTACTAGTCCTCCTTGATCCTCCCTGATCCTTACTAGTCCTCCCTTATCCTCCCTGACCCTTACTAGTCCTCCCTTATCCTCCCTTATCCTCCCTGACCCTTACTAGTCCTCCCTGACCCTCACTGGTCCTCCCTAGTCCTCCCTGATCCTCCTTAACCCTCCCTAATCTAAAAATCCTTCCTAATCCTCACTAATCCTTTATAATATCTCCTTAATCCTCATTAATCCTCCTTAATCTACCCCAATAATCACTAAGCCACCATAATCTCCCTCTATATTCTCCCAAACGCTCCTTAATCCCCTTTAACCTTCCACAACGCTCCCTAATCCTTCTTAACCTGTCCTAATCCTTCTTAAGAGTCTCTAATCCTCCTCGGACATCTCCAGTGCTTCTTTTGGCCTCCACTCTCAAAGTAAGAGTGAGAGGTGAGAATGAGGGAGGTGAGAGGGAGGTGAGAGGGAGGGGGTGAGAGTGAGGGAGGTGAGAGGGAGGCGAGAGTGAGGGGGTGAGAGTGAGGGAGGTGAGAGGGAGGCAAGAGATACGGTGAAAAACGTGTAAGAGGGAAGAAGAGAGATAAGATAACAAAAGAAGGAACTACAGGATAAATAATAAAGAATAAATGAAAATATATCGATAAAGAAATAAAAGAATAACAGTAACAATAAAGATGGAAATAAAGTACTTGTAATAATTATCATTTTCTGAATTAATTTTATACATTTTTGATATTGTTTCCACACACACACACACACACACACACACCTCAACATTAGTCTCCAGCTAGGGAATTTTGAGTGCATTCTCTGCTCTCCCTCTCAAAAACTAAAGGGACTCGCAACCTCTAATTTTAAGTTAAACACACTTGAGTTAAACATGGTGTGGTAAATCGAGGTAAATATCCATATGGTGGCGGGGAAAAATATCTTATGGTCGAGTATTGTTGTTGTTGGACAAGTTAGTTCCTGAGCGATAACTGGATATAGTACACTTTAAATGGTCATAGATATATAACCACCACGCTATCCTAACCTAACCTAATCCCCAGGCTAAGTGTTTTCCTCAGGCACCACTCACCTAGGTTAGTGATCCTGGCTTGGCGTGGGAACAGTCAAGGCGGAGAGACATTATCAAAAAATTCCTGAGTGAATGAAGCCAGGCGGGTGGTGGCTGTGATGGGCAGCGCTCGAGGAAAAATGACCCGTAATATTTTATCTGGGGAGCCACGGTATCTGAGGTATGGGGAGGTTAAGGGGAGGGAGGGAGTGTGGGGGAGGGAGAGTGATGAGGCGAAGTTAAGGAGTGTGAGGTGGGGAGTGTGGGAATATCGGAGAGGGAGAGAGAGCGCCAAGCGGGGAAGGGAAATGAAAAAGCGACTGGTGATTATTAGTGTAGCCGCCGTCATTAGCAGGGGTAGGAGGAAGAATAAGAAAGAGGTGGATGAGAAGGAGGAGGAAGTGGGGGGAAAAGGGAGGATAAAGAGGAGAAGAGGGAGACGGTAGAAGGAGGAGAGCAAAGAAGAGGAGGAAGAGGAACAAAAGGAAGAGAAGGAGACGCACTTAGCAGGAACTGACTGTAAATTGGTAATGTTCTTGCATGTGTTATAATTCTGAAGAGTAACATAATCTACAGTCAAGTACAAACATCCGGTAACATGTCCCGGCTATAAGATTATCAACTATAAAGGCCGTAATATTGTCTAAGGTTAGCAACACAAATATGAAAGTAAATGACGTCATAAGCAACACAAAGCTCGGTACAACTCCATAGTGGAAGATTGTCATGAAGTAGAATAAAAGCTTTTGTTATATATGAATTATAAACAGTACGCCCTTCACCTGGTATCTCCTCCTCACCCCTTACACTTTGCCATTTCTTCCACCTTACGAACTTTTATGAAATTTATTTATATTACAATTAAACTAAAAACAAAGATGAATTTACTTACCACACCAAAGTGGACTGCCAGAGCGTAGATCGGGGCAACACCAGGCAGGGTTTGTTCAGGCTTACTTTACTTTACTTTATCCTCTTCGCCACTGATCGGTCTGTTGAAGCCTCTTGGGCGGTCGGTCACGTCTCTGTTCCGCACTGTTGGCAAATACACTACTGGGCATATACTGTCTCCAAAATGTATCTGTACCTGCGCCAGTGTTAGTCAAGTTTGGTCATGAATGAGCTCACACCTCGGTGCCGTCACAATACTCACAAGTTGTTCCAAGAATTCACAACACTCACTCCAAAAAAGTTTGCCTTGACAGTTTTGTGAAGGCTTAACACTGGTCAACAACACACACTGACTCTCTGAGTATATCATAAGCTCAGCAACAGACACAGAGAGGAAAGTTAAAGAACTCAGCCAACGTGATGTAGTTTGTTAGCTGAACCACAGATGGCGGTATAATGACGCAGCTTCGGTTTAGTAAGACGCGGGAAGGTTACAAGACTTTTGTGGCTCACTGTACTGTACATTCGATATTTAACTCAAATAATTCTTATAATAATATAAATAATTGTTCAATTACATATTCTAAGCTTCAAATTAATAGCTGATGTACATATATAAATTTATTTAGCTATTATTTATATCTGGTCATATTCGCACCTAGCTCAGGGTGAAATAGACATAATGAAATATATTCTCACAGCAGGTAAAGAGATGAGAGTTAGATAGGCGTTGTGTTGTGTAGGTGTGTGACACTCTATGACACATGTGTTGGGTTAAACTGGTGTAGTGTAGTGTTGTACTGAGTAGGTGTGACCATGACACCTGTGTTTGAGGCAGGCAGGCGAACTAGACACCCGTGGCTCCCTCTCATTCATTCACTTCTCGCTCTACCTGTACACTGTATCTTGTACTCTACACTAGTATTATGTGTTGTACACTATACACTATACGACACAACACTTTGTACAGTGACTTATTTGTAAATAACTACAGAACTGACTTAGTAGTGGTGATTGATTTACACACACACACATACACACTAGGGGGAGGTACATAGGGTGGAATTGTCTCTTCACTTTGAAGTTAGGAGGAGAGGCTCCTCTATCAGGCCAGTATGTACTATACGTTGTTAGTGGATATGTGCCATATTATCTCAGTAAAAAAAAAAATCTTGAAACATAACCCGGTCAACCAACCAACCAACCAACCAACCAAAGAAACGGGGTAACCACTGAGTACCTCCTTGTTGCATGTTGTGGTATACCAAAAGACGGAATGGGTGAGATTGTCATGAGTTGGTCAATGCGTTATGTGATGATCCAGGACAATGTTGAATTTGATTTTAGCGTTCTGTAACCTTATTGTTGTCGATGGTGAAGGGTGAAGGAGGGAAGGAATGAATGGTGGCAGTGATGGGTGAAGGAAGGAAGGAAGGAATGGTGGCAGTGTTGGGTGAAGGAAGGAAGGAAGGAATGGTGGCAGTGTTGGGTGAAAGAAGGGAAGGATTTCTCATCTGGCAACACCGATATAATAACTTCACCTATGACAGCTGCTCTAGTGGATATACATTAGACAGAACGTGACTGACAGACATAAGGACAGAAAGATCAACAGACAAACAGACATACGGACAGAAAGATCAACAGACAGACATCACCACGTCTTCCTCACAACAGCTGGGTGTGAAAATCATTATCTGGTGGAACAAATTTCTTGGTGCGCCGTCACGTGCGTTCTATTGTGCTTCCAGACAGGTGTGTTGAATCTCATTACCTTCAGCACACCTGTATACCTGCTGTTCCTGATAATAAAGGCGACACAGGTGAGCTCTTATTACTTGTTGGTGAGGCGGCTCCTTCCTGGTATTTACATTTGAACATAACCAGTTGAGATGATGAGTGAACGTGACTAGTTTAGACCCTTGGGTACAGGACCAGTTTAGACAGTGAGTAAATATAAGCGAGTGAGACGTCTCGCTTAATAGTGTGTTGTATTGTACTGAAAATAAATTCTACTGTACTGTCTTCTGTAACATGTCTTTAACTGCACTTTACTGTACTGAAATATGGTGTATTCAATTGTCATGTGCTGAAATCTACTGTATTGCATAGCCTGTAATCTGTAATATCAATTGAGTTTCTACATCAAAACTAAAGCAACTATATTTTTCTCTATTTTTATATATTATTATTTATTGTATGAGCTGTATTTTACTGTTGAGGTGTACCACATTATTCCATGCTACAGGTGTACCGGTATGAGGGCGATACCGCTGGCTGCCCTAGTGGCGGCTTTAACAGTGGGTGAGTACCACTGGCCCTTGTAGTTACTGTAGTACCTAGCAGTGCCTACCTGACAGTACCTCTCTAGCTGTACCTACCTGACAGTACCTCTCTCGCAGTACCTACCTGACAGTACCTCTCTCGCATTACCTACCTGACAGTACCTCTCTCGCAGAACCTACCTGACAGTACCTCTCTAGCAGTGCCTACCTGACAGTACCCCTCTAGCAGTACCTACCTGAAAGTACCTCTCTAGCAGTACCTAACTGACAGTACCTCTCTAGCAGTACCTACCTGAAAGTACCTCTCTAGCAGTACCTACCTGACAGTACCTCTCTAGCAGTACCTACCTGAAAGTACCTCTCTAGCAGTACCTTCAGTATAACACCAACCTAGAAATGCAATTATAGTAGTGCCATTATTGTCGAACACTTTATTAAACTACTATTACCTACCACCATTAATCACCACCATGATGAACCACTATCATCATCCACTACTATCAACCACCATCATCAACCACCATCATCAAACCACCATTACCAACCACCATTACCCTTGAGACTCTAACAGCTGCTCTGTTACAGGTTTTGGCAGGTGCGCGTATATTTACACCAAATCGTGGCCAGTGTCTGTGAGTATGGCAGGCGGCACTCTGCTCTACATAGACGGCTACGGTAAGATGATTGTTACCATTTTCTTTCTTATTTACCATTTTCACCACTAGTTAACCTACTCGTCAATGTATTCTACTGACTTTACTGAAACTCTGTGTCCTAACTGATTCTTCTGTCCATTATATCTCAGATCAACTGATTGGTGTGTTTTATATGTACTCGACTTGTGGTTAGCTTGCTCATCTCTCAAGCGAGTTGGCGAGTTGTCCGGTCTTCTCTGATTATTCCTTGACACTGGGTCATGCATATCGTTAACTTAGAGTGTGGTTGTTGCGTTAACGACAGCTTCTACACCTTAAAGAGATTCATACATGAAGGGCGGTCATTATTATAACATTACTGTTGGGGGCGACCACTGATTGGTCTCATGCATATTTGTAAACAAGTTCAGTCATCATTTTTCTGCGGCTTGTGTTGTGTTTATTACCGGGCGTCCTGCACCACACCTCGTGAGGCAACATAAGGACAAAGGAAGGCTATAGGTAGGAGAATAAATCGTGGTGAAGTTTACCTCCGAGATTATTATAAAGTATTGGCCGGTAGGGTTAAGACCGAGATAAGAAAAACAAAGAAGAATAATGAACTGAAGGTAGCAAGGGAGGCGAAGTCAAACCCCAAGGGATTTTTCCAAATATACCAAACTAAAACACGAGACAAGATTGGACCAATACAGTCAGCGAGCTAACTGATAACGACGGAGAAATGAGCAATAATCTGAACAGATATATTTTAACAGTTTTCACCACCGAAAATTTAAAAATGATACCCGAGGCACCGACTATATACAGAGATAGTGAAGAAAATAGATTAAGCGAGATAGTAGTGACTAGTAACGATGTTAGTAAACAAACAGACAAACTAAAGCCTAGCAAGTCTCCAGGTACCGACGAGATATTTGCCAGAGTATTAAAGTAATGTAAGGAAGAGCTTAGTATGCCCTCAGCAAACCTCTTTAACAAGTCATTAATAACCCGAGAAGCACAAATTGATCAATGATTCCAGCATGGTTTCACAAGTGGGCGTTCATGTCTGACAAATCTATTAACATTCGTTTCAACTGTTTTTGAATCAGTGGACAACGGGTACAATTATGATGTGTTTTATCTCGACTTTAGCGAAGTATTCGAAAGAGTCCCCACGAAAGACTTATGCGTAAAGTGGTGGGTCATGGAAATGGAGGAGATACTCTAAAGTGAATCAGGGCGTGGTTACAGGACAGGAAACAGCGAGTAAGCACTAAATCCGATTGGGGTGACGTCACTAGTGGAGTACCCCAAGGCTCAGTACTTGGACCATTATTATTTATTATATACATAAACGACATACATATAGACGTAGACAACAATGTAAGTAAATTTGCTGACGACACTAAAATAGGGCGAGTAATTAAATATGACAAAGACTCCGCAAAACTACAGGAAGATAAAAAAAAATCGCATTGTCTGAAAAATGGCAGATCACATTTAATGTGGTAAATGTAAAGTACTTAGTCTCAGAGATGTAAACAGAGAAACCAGATATCAGATTAACAACGATGTTATAGAGAAATCCGAATGTGAGAAAGATTTAGGAGTAATGATAAGTAGGAATCTTAAACCAAGACAACAATGTGTATTTGCTCGAAACAAGGCTTACAAAGTAGTTGGGTTCATACAAAGGAGTGTTAGTTACAAGACAAGCGCTTGTGAGACCTCGCTTGGATTCTATAGTTCAGTTCTGGTCACCGTACTACAGAATAGATATCGAATCCCTAGAAAGCACACAGAGGAGAATGACAAGACTACTCCCGGGCATTAGGAACCTTGAGTACAGAGACAGGTTAATGCATCTGAATTTGCACTCTCTCGAAAGACGTAGAGTGAGGGGCGATATGATAGAAGTGTATAAATGGAATTCAGGGCTAAACAAAGGTGACATAACAAAGGTTCTTAAATTATCCAACCAGGAACGAATTCTTAGCACTGTTTTTAAATTCGACAAATTTAGATTTAGGCGCGAGATCGGAAAAATTAGTTTGGAAATAGAGTAGTGGACGAGTGGAACAAGTTATCAAACATCATCAATAACTCGAATACCCTGGATAGCCTTTACTGATAACTCAAACTGTAAAGATGACGTCATCACTGGGCAGGAATACTCTTTACTTGATAGAAAACTTTACGCAGGATGTCCGCTTTAACATAACTAAATATTACACCTGAAATAAAAAAAAAACAATCATGATACTAAACAGATAGTAGGATTAGAATTGACCTTTGTTATTCAAATGTTTATTCACTGAGCGCCATCTGTCAACAAAAACTTTTATGAAAACAAAAGACTAAAGGCCTGTCTGTCCACACTACAGGCTTTGCGAACATTACACTAATAGTATAAAAAAATAAATATACTGCACCTAAATGATCATAAATGTTGATACACCAAGTTAAAGATGGACAAGGAAGGCTCCAAGGGGTTGCATCACAGCCGTTCACCACATTATGTCGTGGCTGCAGCAGACACCAGGCAACGTCCTTCTGTTGACTGTATTGGTGACCATTTGTACATTATTTATAGCATGGTAGCATAAATACGTCATCTGTGTCCGTAATGGCTTCGGTTGACTGTCTCACACGCATGAAGTATCAGGGTGATGTCCGCTCTTGTATGATTTCCCTCGAGGTCGATGTTGACTGCCTTGATTGATCGGTGAAGCCACATCCTCACACGGCTGATGTACGACCGCCTCCTCTCCTGCCTTCCTAAAGACATAAGAGAAGATTACCAAGATATTTTGTTATTATCAACTAACACATTATGAGATTTCAGACATATGCGTGTGAGGTATTGTACAGGTGAACATTATCCCTTCGTTGTTACCTGCTGAGACTCTGTGTATTAAGCCTTGTTGAGTGTGAACATGAACCACCACAGGAATCCTTCTTATGTATTTTCCACAAAGTCTCGTCGCAGACTGCATGGGTAAATGCTCATACTCGCTAAGTGTCAGGTATCACTACGTGAGTGAGTGAGTGACATGTCTTCTGATTAATATCCTGAACTTCCGTTGGTAAATCGAGTTTAGGACCAGAACCAAACTTAACCTAACAAAACATTCCAGAGTGAAGCAAACGTCTCTTTGTTTTGCTGACCGGTCCGTGTTTGCCCAACATGTTGGGAGGAAAAGTGCCCAGTGTGCCGCCGCCTTTAGTGTGATCATATGTAAGGGATGTATCGTGTCCTGTAAGATGGTTCACACGATGTGAGGGCATTATTACCTCCAGAAATTCAATAACATTAATAACGAGTAGTGATCAAGTAACTATAGTGAACATAATACATGGAGGAACATGTAACAACACTATGCAACGATGAAGTAAAGATATTTTATTGATGAGTACAGGGAATATTAATGAATGTATTCAGGAACTTCATAAAATAAACAGGTCGTCACCCTTCATACTTTTCCATGTTCAGAAGTCCATCTATTTTCATTTTATGATTTTGAAGTAAATGTATCCATGTTTAAGAATAGAGACAGCACTGAAAACTATTACTGTACTGTACGTTATTTCTGGGTTTTTGTATGACTGTTATACCCGTGTTGACTGGTGTTGCGTTTCTTTCTCAGTTTTTAATTTAGCCCAATAGATGGCGTCCTCTTAATATAGATTTAAAGGGTAATTACCTTATTTGTTTCTATATATGCAGAACTGATTTCGGTATTTACTAATACTTATTCAGATTTATTTCATGTTTAATATAGATATTTACTCAACAAAATAAAACACGTATTTAGTTAGTGTATTTACTCTCCTCCCGGTGTGCCTTCCTGACCTCACACTATGACAACAAGTAGACCACAAGCTGCCGCCTCACCTCTACCTTACTCAAGTTACAGCTTAACCTCCTGTCATAACCTCACCCTCAAACATCACTTACTAATAACCTTACACTCAAGCAGTACTCACTCACCCTCATCTCTAGCTTGGTAATATCCTCAAGTCCCACATTCTCTTAAGACAAGTTACTAAGTGTTATGTAAGATTTATTTATTTAGGTTTGGACCGGAGTTCTACTTTGTGTTTCATTTTTTATTTTAGGTGTTGCGATTATTGTGTAATATATTATATGTATTGTGTAATGTGTGTGTTGAGTATTATACCCTAATAGTTTCACGTCTGAGTATGTGGAGTCTCGGAAAAACTGACTCTCAGCCTATCCACGAACCCTGAGACGCATGAATCTGTGAATCCGAGACATCACACGACCCAGTGCACCATCTATGGCCTTAACAATGTGTGGTGTCTCGGATTCACAGGTTCATGAGTCTCAGGTTGGTGGCTTGACAGTATAGGTTTGTTCCGTGGCTGTTCTTCCCTATACGACTCAGTAGTGACAGGCTGCGAGGCTGTGTAGTCCGGGGTGCTGCTCATGGCTACTTCACCATAATAATCGTACAGTTGTGAGGTGTGAAGTGTCAGACATATATCGTTTGTGACTTCAGGTAATGTTTACGTGGGGTAGAGTGTTCAATGTAAGTTTTAATATGAGGATTATGAGCTTTTCCTGCTTCAAGGTTTAATCATCGTCCGCCATTATTCATTCTTCCAGTCATTCTAGGAACAGTTTATTGATCAATTTATTTTAAATTACGAGTATTTTTTTATTGTGAAAAACCTTAGTTTTAACATTTTGGCGTTGTGGCAATTTTTGGATATTTTTTTGGATGTTACTTCAAGCGTAAACTCTTAAATATTTGTTTACCCTTTAACCCATTTGCTAAGTATCGCTGGAACGTATATATGAAATAATAATAATAATAATGATAATAATAATTAATGCGGTGTTATAGCATCATTGATAAATTCACTCTGTCTCACCGAAACCTATTTCACTTATGTTTCAATGGCTTTAAATCGCATTCGACTCCTCTACGATTCTCTGCTCGATGCTTATTATTCCTGGAACCTTGACACATTAGGCGCCAAATTACCCCAAGTTCACGAGACACTCATTTGACTCCTGAACAAGTTAAATTATTGCGTTAAATAATACAAAAAAAATTATTTTAACGTTTTCATATACAAGATCGATATAAAACACATTAGTTTACGTATAGTGTTATATTATTATTTTGATGAATGTTAACTATATTATGATACGGTTATGCTATATTATGATGATGATGATAGGGTAATATGTTGGGTTATATGTTAATTATACCATTGTTTCGTTACATTACACGGTGTTAACTCCTTGTACACGATGACTTAACATTTAGAGTACGTGGACTTATTTAATACGAGGACTTAACACTTAGTAAGTTTTTAAGTCTCGTGATCAAGAGGTTAAATGACGGACTCAATGGACTAAACACATCGTATTTAACAGGTTAAATTATCATACTCAAGGGGTTAACTCTCCCGTAACAGGCTTCAGTAAGGACCAGTTTAACCAGTTTGACCCAACACTTGGCAATAAAGTCGTCTTGGTGAACGAGGTTGACACCATTCCTTGTGACGTTATTACCCATCTCACCAGTACGTCCAGGATTGTCTGCAATACAAGGTCAGTGAAGTGTGTGTGAGTGTGTGTGAGAGAGAGAGAGAGAGAGAGAGAGAGAGAGAGAGAGTGTGTGGAGGGATTACTAAGAGACAATTACCATAAGACTGAAAATACACACAATTCTACTAAATACCATAAATAAATTACACAGGGAATGAATTTAACAAAAAGTTTCGGTACAAAAAAAAAAAGTGGAGAAAACGTGGGGTGAACGTACAAGTTAATTAGTGTGTGTGATAGTCTATTCAATGGTTGGTAGGGGCTGGTCTTAACCCTGCTGCAGTTGTGGTGTCGAACAGCAGCAAATGGACCAGGAACTGTTCAGAGATTATAACGTAGGACCTCACTTGGAAAGGTCACGAACCTTGGCTGTGTCTGAATGTGTATTGACTCTTCGATAAGACCCATGTACTCACCAATGGGGGGACACCACAATAGCCAAATGACAAGTGGGTGTGGGTAGGTGGGTAGGGGTGGGTGTAGATGGGTGTATATTATTATTATTATTGGTATTATTATCACTGTACTTGTATTACATCTGCCACAACTCTCGTCACCACAGACCACGAACCAACATGAAGGCTCCAGAGGTGTATACAATCAAGGCGTTTGTTGATGGAGACGAGGTGGAGGGATACAAAGTAAAGGCGAGTTACAGACAGACAGACAGACAGACAGACAGACTGGATGTTGAATATAGTGTCATTTAGGCGAAATACCTGTCATATATAAATAAACTAATGAAACTTTTATCATACAGCGACGGTGTTTTTATTTGAAGCTTTTCATATACTGAGGTCTTATGTGAAACTTTATTTACACGGTTCTATTTTGTTAAACTGTACTTTTATATCTATTATCATTATACAACAATTTTGATTGGGATATTTTTGCATGAAACTTTAACTTATTGATATTTTTGCCGAATCTCTATCAAACATATAAACATTACGAGACTTTTTCCACGAGACTTTTTCCACGAGACTTTGGTGGTTTACAGTACGTGGCTAGTTTTGGTCCGAGTGTGAGGGGAGTGATGCCAGTATGGGACGTGGTCGGGCAGATGGTGCAGGTGACAGGATGGTTCTTCACCAACAGTTACCAGCTGATCAACACCTCAGATCCTCTGAATTCAGTAACATCCAGTGTCATCCTTTCCAAGTGAGTTCTTTATCTCTCTCTCTCTCTCTCTCTCTCTCTCTCTCTCTTATATTTTTCTCTTTCATCCAAAAAACAATTAAATTTTCTTTGTAAAAAAATTACCTAAATCCCTCCCACTCATCATGACCAGAAATCCCTCCCACTCATCATGACCTAGCCCTCCCACTCATCATGACCTATAGCCCCTCCCACTCATCATGACCAGAAATCCTCCCACTCATCATGACCTATAGCCCCTCCCACTCATCATGACCTATAGCCCCTCCCACTCATCATGACCAGAAATCCCTCCCACTCATCATGATCTATAGCCCCTCCCACTCATCATGACCTATAGCCCCTTCCACTCATGACCTGAAATACTTCCCACTCATCATGACCTAGAGCGCCTCCCACTCATCATGACCTATAGCCCCTCCCACTCATCATGACCTGAAATATTTCCCACTCGCCATGAGCTGAAGCACTTACTATCTCCACTGACAAGGGTGTACATGGGAGGGCAAGAATGTGAAATGCACAACACAACCACTGACGAACTCTACGGACCATTTTCAAGATACTCCCTCGTATGTAAGGTCCTTAGCACGTACGCCGGGCCTATGAACACCTCCCTGTACGTGACCACCCGAGGGAACTCAGTCAACGCAATTTGGAGCTTGTATGTGGATGCCCAAGACCGTCTTTATCAATATCACACCTTCCCCGGTGAGTCACTGTGTCTTTGGTGAGTCACTGTTGTCCTTGGTGAGTCACTGTAACTGTCCTTGTTGAGTCACCATAACTACCTCCGGTGAGTCACCTTAATGAGTCACTCTTGGTTGGCTACCTGCTGTACTATAGACTGGCCTACAGTAGGTATACCTCTCGTCGTTAAGGCTACTTCCCCTCGCTATGGTCAAACAGTTCACATAATGTTTATTGGGGCTCATATACATCTTCTTTGGGGGTTTAATTTCACAGTGCATTATTTTTTATATATAATTATTGTGTTAAATCATCAACATTGTGTTTTTATTTTATATTTGTGTATATTTTGATAATGTTTAGATTATCATTTATAGTGTAGAGGTACTGTGAGGGAAGGAAGTATCATCCAGGGGTTTTGAACTGTTAAGCCATTCGACACACAGTGGAACCGTGTACATTTTAATATTAATCTTACTCTCTCGAAGGACGGACACACACACACACACACACGTACACGTCAGGTTTTTCACTATTAATTATTGCTCCATTGCTCTACATTTTAAGTTACCATATTCCTAATCTGGTGCGTTGTTTAATTCCTTAGTACATTATACAGGTAATAATTGTATTCTTCAGTATGACCGGTAAGAGGGTAGCAGCCACAGTATCCATTACACTGATAACCCAATATTATATATACAGTATATTAATTTCTTTTCCTTTATCGCAATTAAAGTTAAAAAGTTTATACTGAGTTTAAATTAATAAGGATAATTGAACACGAGGACCAATTTTGCCTAACTCAGTGTAACTTAAGGAACTTTTAGTTATTCATTATAAGACAGACCATCTTCTCTTCTCAGTTGTGAGCAGTGTGTCTCCACGCACCAGCTCCTCAGGGGGCGGCGCCCTTCTTACCATCAAGGGTGTTGGTTTTGACGCTCATCCCGGCGCCACAGTGGTAAGTATCTTGGTGACAGTGAGTGTGTTAAGTGTCACCTTCCTCACAGTGGTCTTGCGTCGCCTTCCTCATAGCACAGGAGTAGGGGGTGGTGTCAGGCACCGTCATGTCCTCGTAGTGTGATCAGTACACAAACCCCCGTTCGTGCCTTAGGTCCCTCACCGTTCTGGTAACTCTTGTAGAGGTGTTAATCTCCTCCACAGTAACTAAGTCGCCTTCTCTCCTGAGGTTACATGATAAACGTATATAAGGGTTTATATATCCATCACACACACCTCTAGTATTACCACATACACGTATAGTTATGTATAAGTTGGTACATCATATGGATATACATGACAGTGCGCCTTTTATAAGTAGCCTCGTTAGGTCTTCTTCTGGTGAGGTAAGGTTATCCTGCACTGGTCGGTAGTAGAGTTAAGGATACATGGTGTGTCCTGTGTACGTACGTCCGTGTTATCGTCCGTGCATCTGTACGTCCTAGTGTTATGGTTAGCATAGCCCGAACAAACAACAGTTAATTTGACCAGATTTAACATGTTGATATAGCACAACAAGTTCCCAGTCGAGTTCAGTGACCAGTATTTGTGTCAATGGCATTAAGATCTCTTGGCTAACAAAAGAGTGCAGTGGCTGAGTGGATACATTGCTCGCCTCCCGTTCAGGATGCTCCCTCTTCACACAACTCTGAACGGGAAAGTGATGATGGTCGATTACAGTTCCAGTCAAATTGTCTATGTTTACCGAAAAAACTCAAGTCTTCAGCGACCTCTGTTTCCACTACCCATAAGGTGTTGCTAGGACTACGGGATAGTATTTCACCGTAAGAAACAAATATTTTTAGAACAGTTGAAATGGCTGAAAAAAAGTGTAATTTCTGGTCATAATTTCTTCCCCTCTCCTGTATTCCCTCAGCTGGTTAATTGTTACTTGTAATTGTCTAAAATGTAAACTTCCTCTCCTGAGTTATATTATTCTTTCCAGGTGCGTGTAGGTGGTGCCAGCTGCCAGGTGAAGGAGATTAATAACACCAGGATCACCTGCCTGGCACCTCCCCAGTCCCAGACTACCCCTGCCTCAGGTGAGTCAAGGATTAGGTGAATCATAGATCAGGTGAATCATGGATCAAGCGAGTCATGGATCAGATGAGTCATAGATCAGATGAGTCATGACTCAGATGAGTTATGGTCTCAAGTATATTATATTCATAAAAGTACCTGTACCTACCTACCTACCTATCACTGTGTACCTATATCTGTGGGTGTCCAACAGGTGAGAGAGGACTGCTGCTGGAGACATGGGAAGGTCTCTTCTTCAATGACCTGACGACAGAGGTAGCCCAGAATCTCCTCACTCCTGAACACCAAAACTACTCAGCAGTCGTCCAGAACTCCACCAACTTCAGGTTCAACATAACTAAGCCTTCCTCCGTCCGGATCTCAGGTACACTAAATGATTATTATCGTCTTTAGGTGATAGCCCAGGTCCTAATCTCACCTGTGTTAAGTCCCGTCACCATCACTCTATAAGGTTGCAGCTCTCTTACATTTTATAAACAGGTAAATAATTAGTACCTGTGTTTTATTACCTCTTATTAAGTAATTGAAGAGTGAAGTTAAGAAATTATAGAATAAGTAAATATTTAAAAGCCAGGTTATCTCAGGTATTTTATCTCCCGTTTTCTGTTCACGTATTATTATCCATAATGACTGATGGAAGCTTCTCCTCAGGTCACCTCCAGGTTGCCCACGACGGAGATTACTCACTGTCCCACCCTCTTTATTCGCGTACATCCTGGCTATATATTGCTAGTGATGGCAACGTCGATAATAAGGTAATGTGGGAGTATTTATATATGTGTGTGTGTGTTTGTCATCGAAAATTAAAGCCCAAATTGTAAAGGGATTTATATTTCATGAAGCAATTAACTTACAAATCGCACATTTTCTGGTTGTGACTTAGAGAGAGAGAGACTAGACTTGTTTTACTGCTATATGAGGTAATGAACAGGTAAAGTAGGTTGAAGTTCCCTGTGGGGCCTCTCCTAGCAGCGTCTCTCTCTCTCTCCCCGATAGCTCTACCAAACAACATTAAACGTTTTGTTCATACTCTTACATTATTAGACACTTGATGACGTTATTACACGGTTGTATCTGCATTACGGTGTACTGTAATTAATCACGAATTAACTGATACCTGAGCTGTGCTGTGATCATATGATCAGTTCTCTTGATAATTGCACCTAATAACAGTTAGTATTGTTATTGTTATTATAGTATTGACAGGTAAAGATAATTAATGACGTAATGTAATGATAAAATGTATAACTATTAACTGTTAATGGAATTCCTATATAGTGACTGTGTTCTGATTACATGTTGTGATACACACACACACACATATAAAATCTATACAGTTCAAAGGCTATATATATATATATATATATATATATATATTGAATGAGAGAGAGAGAGAGAGAGCGAGCGTGGTAGTGACAGCGTTGCTCCTCTCCACAGACTCTAGCGCAATCTAGGATGCACTTCAGCCTTCAGAGGGACACCCCAGCCTACGTGGAGATTCTTTACAGTGGATCAGGTAAGTCTATCTCACACAACTTTCTAACACAGATAGACAGACATGTATAATGAGAGAGGTGGTAAATAGGCATAGACGACTGACGTTACTGAATTATGAACTAGACAAATGGACCTTTACTCAATAATTTGGAGGGAGGTTTGACTAATTGCCATACACGGATCAATATTTGACACACACACACACACACACACACACACACACACACACACACACACACACCAAGAACTACTCAGAGACGCGCGCTCGAAAGTTCAAAGATTTAATATCCATATACCTCCAGGTCGGTGTCCGTGTGACGTGATGAACGGTTTAATACTAGGTGTGGGATACAGAGGGCGGGTAAAGGTTATGTACTGATGTGTCTTCGAGCACCACACCCCCCACACACACTTGCCTCTGGCCACTCAGTGAATCCTTTATGGCAACTTGCATATTGCTATATATATCATACGAACAAGTTTTTTATTTGGCTTATATTACATAAATCCAGTTTTTCACTCCCGTAATTATTAAACGAGTATTGTAATATGTTGCTTTAAGTCTCTCCACACATTAACACATGTCATGAAATACTCCTGAAAGACGCTACATTGTTGTGTCGTTAAAGAATAAGTTGTGATGGTAAGGTTCTACACGTCGCCCACAGATACAAACTTCGTCCTCCAAATGGAAGACTACAACGCCAAGTTCAGCGCTTCACAATCTGCCGCTGCCAAGAATGAGCGACAGTTTGTCCAGCTCTTCCTTGGGGTCAGGCACGAGGTCCAGCGCTTACAGGTCACTGGAGACGTGTCCTCGATGTCCTTTTACCTGAATGGGTTTACCTCTGGCCCCGTCACTAATGTTTCCGACGCCATTCAGGTACGGTATAACTGTGTCTCTGTCTTAAGATTAGATAAACAGTCTCAGCGTTACTGATAACTTTGATCTATGTTGTGAAAAAGGTGAAGGTGGGTTCCATAGGCCTGAAGGACTGTCAGGGCCAGTAAGGATACAGCAGTGAATTACTAAACCTTTTGTATACAATGAGGTAGTGTGAGTGGCACTAAACTAGACTGTCTTTACGATTCATATTTATATTAAATCTTAACATTATCAATGGTATTGTGAGCTAATACTGTCATGATCTTTCTACGTCTTGTTAATGTTGTACACGAAATGTTTTAATTAGTTTTGTATTGATTTTAACTTTTATTTTCATTCCTTCCTTTCCTGGTTGATAGACGCGTCTTATACAGTGGGGTACATCTTGTGTCAACAATGATTATAATAACAACATCAGCAGCAGTCATAATAATAATAAATGATGATGATGATGATGATAACAGTAATAATGATGATAAGAACAACACTCCCGACATTCATTCAACACATTACTCAATACCACAGGTGTTGAGTAATGAGACCTCTGGCATACACTCAGGTAACTCTTGGTATCTACGCAGGTCCGCTCGGCCCTCATGTCCTTGGTGGAGCAGCAGTGTCAGATTGAGGGAGACGACATTAAGTTCTCCGAAGCGACGGGTTTCGAACCAGGGGATCAATTTAGTGGTCACCGTGGCATCCTCAAGGAAGATTTGGAACCCTATTGTGGCAGGTAAGTAGCGAGGCATCCCTCTCTGATCCCTCTCTTGTAGGGCTGAACCCCCACTCTTATTTGTGCTTGTGAAAGGTAAGGCAAGTAGACACATGTACCAGCACTGTTTTTTCTCCAGTGTATCTCTCTCTTTCTCTCACTTTCTTACCCTTTCTCTCTCACTGTTTCTCTTTCTCTCACTCTCTTTGTCTTTCTTTCCCTTACTCTATTTACCTCTAGCATAAGGTACAGGTGTTGGTCACTGTAATTACCAGGTATTTCCCTAATAAATACGTTCAACTAAATTCATGAGAATATTTCCACAGGTTTTCATCCCAATTCGTCAACTACAACTTCATGTACTACCAGAGCCATTACAGCAAGATGGTCGATCCGTATACGTATGGTTATGTGAGTATCGCCTCTCTTATCCTCCATCTTGTGTCCTGAATCACATTGTCTTGACCTATACTGTAAGAGTGCTGTATGGTGGCAAATCTGTCCAAAATTTGCTTAATAATACAAATAGAACTTATGAATATTAATCAGTATTTAAACCGTTTACAATCGGCATCATGGTATATATATATTAACTCTATTATGATATGTCTGTTGTGTTTGTGACTTGGTGGGAACTGTAAAATATTCACCAGCAACTTCCGTCCGTCCGTCCGTCCGTCCGTCTGTCTGTCTGTCACTTTAAAAGATTCATGCAATGTCTGTAATGCTGCCTGGTAGAGTAACCTTGATTTTTGATGTATTTGTTTTTGAGTGTGTATTTTTTGACAGACGGTGCAGGTATACAAAAAATATACATAGGCAGTGCAGGTATACAAACAAGGAAAAACAACAATAGCTAACTCGACCGAGAACACAAGGAAGCCAACACACACACACACACACACAGGCGGTAACTCTATGAAAGTTTACGTTTCACCAGATCTCACACCAGCTCCTGCCTGTTGATCAGTTCAGTTGTCTTGTCTCTCTTTCATTCTCTGCTCTCCAAAGTCCATAGTCATAAATCAATCTCTAAGCTCCTTTCACTTACTGGTAGGGTTAAATTAATAAATCAGAGTAAGTATCGTTTAAAAGTCTAGACAATTATCAGTGAAAATATCATAATTATTGATTGTCTGTCTGTCTGTCTGTCTGTCTGTCTGTGTCTGTCTGTCTGTCTGTCTGTCTCTCTGTTAGTGTGCTGTAGTCCTCCATTATCTCACGGTCCACACGGAATGTTTACAACTGCTCGTGTGAGTTGACAACAGGTGGCGGTAAACATTGGTTAATTTACACACACGTTCGAGGTAGTAGGAAGTGTCAATTATACCATCGAGTTATTTGTAAATGTGTCTGTTTACAGTCTAACGATCAAAGGCTTCAATTTAGCGGTCTTCAGAGCTTCAGATACGTGCTTGAGGAACCTCCCAGTTAACAATTATTCTTGGTTGAGATCGTTTGTAAGTTTACCCAAGAGAGAATTATTGACCAAAGAACAAATGAGCATTACTGACGACGATTTACGATCCCTTTCCAAGTTACTAAATTAAGTTGAAAAAGGTTATCCCATTATCGTAGTTTTGGTTGAGTGGTTAAAGTGAGTTATATACCAAGATCACGAGAGCTCTTCCTTCTGTTTCGGGGAGATCAATATTTTTATTATGTTGTTTAACCTATTGAGTACGATGGGTTAAATCCCTGAATACCATGCCATCGTACTCAGAGGTTCAGAGGTAAAATAATTTTCATCCTCACATCTGCCGGGGACTGATCTTTCTCCTAATTATCCAAGTTTACACAATTGACACAGGTGTATTTGCTTAGACAGGTGTGATCAATATTCTCGTTTTACAGATGTGCTTCGCGATCCGTGGTAAGGTGGAGAACAAGATGGAGGTGTGGTTGTATGGGCCAAGAATAATGGAAACAAAACGATCTGTGAACAGTATAAGTTATTCTACGAGAAGGACATTCATACAACACAACTTTACCAGTACTGAGAAGAGGTATAATATTTTCTGTCTGTCTGTCTGTCTATCTGTCTTGTTTTCTTGCCTTTCTATGTCCTTTTGTTTCTGTCTATCTAGTGTTTCTCGTCTCTCTCTCTCTCTCTCTCTCTCTCTCTTGTATTTCGTCTCGTGTGTCTCTCCAGTTTATCTTGCATCTCACTGTTTCTCTTCTGTCTCTCCTATCTCTCTATATACAGCGGAGATGTAGAGGGAGGTGTAGAGAGGAGGACGAGGAGGTGGAGGGTGTGGAGGACGAGGTGGGGGTGTGGGGAGGACGGGGGGGTGAGGACAGGAGGTGGAGGGTGTGGGGAGGACGAGGAGGTGGGGGTGTGGAGGTGTAGAGGACGAGGAGGTGGGGGTGTAGAGGGGAGGACGAGGAGGTGGGGGGTGTAGAGGGGAGGAGGTGGGGGGTGTAGAGAGGAGGACGAGGAGGTGGAGGGTGTAGAGGGGAGGAGGAAACAATTTAGTTTAACACACACACACAAGTCAAGCATTAGTAGTTATTAATTATCTTCAGTGTATGAATATAACAATTACATATATAATTGTTAAGGTAAATTCCCTTCCTATAATTCAAGAGAGAGAGCGAGAGAGAGAGACCTAACTTAACCTAACCTATCCATCCGTAACAGCTGGTCGTATCAATGCCTGAAGTTGCTCGACCAACAAGAGGGAGATGACAGTTACTTGTACAACCCGACGCCCATGAGAGTGAAGGCTGTGTACCCACCTCGTCCCGTAGACAAAAACGCCCCCATCTACTTCGATGAGGTGGCCTTCGTTGATCAGAGTATTACAGGTGAGTTATAATGCTTCGTCATGTATTACAGGTGAGTTATAATGCTTCGTCATGTATTACAGGTGAGTTATAATGCTTCGTCATGTATTTCTGGTGAGTTATAATGCTTCGTCACGTACTCCAATACGTGTCAAAGATAAGATAGTCAGATGTGTTTCAACTTAGTTCTCAAACTTGAAAACTTCCGTCAGTATTGCGGAGATGAGGACCACACCGTGATTCGCTGGTGTATCTGTACAACGTAATCACATATGACTGACTGCTTGTGTCATTGATGTAGGTTTTCTATGGTGCCTGTAGGTGCCTAGTAGAGGTACCTAAAGGTCATATATGGTAATAATACCTGTCTATGAACGTGAAAGAAAAAAACATTTGTTGTAGAATGACAAAATTAAATAAATATTTTTCTTTTACTCATAGTAGGAAAAAGAAAGTTGTCATTCTTTAAACTGTCGAGGGTGTTTGTCTGTACACGTATTCATAAAGGAAAATATGAAGGAATGCCACAACATATATTACCCTAAAATATTGTATTGTTTCCTTTCACCAGTGACACAGGGGCGGCCGTCAGCCCTCAAGAGTCATGGTATCCTCGTGTCTAACGTGACGGTGACACCTGTTCAGAGAGCCAACAACACCCTGGTCTACGATATTGCGTTTCCCACTGTTAACTGCGTCGGGGATTTCCCTCTTCTAGGTGTTGTGACAGAAGATAGTAAGTTAATTAGTGCAGTTTCTTACTTATTCCTATTATTAACTTCCGGGTCATGAAGCAGGTGTGTACAGTAGGTTCTCTCCTATTATTAACGTCACTAAGACTGCTAAATGGTTAATGTGAATTATTGTAGGAGGTATATCTCGTCTCCCCTCCTTGACAACCAGAGCGATAGCTGCTTTTGGCTATTGTTCCGGTAACCCGAAAAATATACATGGCTAAATAATGCATCTCTGTTCTGAGGCAAGTTAAGGACGATAACTGTTCTTGGTAAAACAGCAAACATTTGTATCTTAAGGTAAAGTAAAGACACTGTTGTTGTTTTAAGGTAAAGTAAAGACACTGTTGTTGTTTTAAGGTAAAGTAAAGACACTGTTGTTGTTTTAAGGTAAAGTAAAGACACTGTTGTTGTTTTAAGGTAAAGTAAAGACACTCTTGCCATCTTACGGTAAAAACACTTACTCAACAAAGATTGTAAGACAGAACCCGTTATCTTATGGCAGTGAACCTTGGCTGGAAGAGTGAACTAGCCAGTGCCAACAATTACACCTTTACCCTGGATGGTGGCAATGTGATCGTCGGCAGGCAGCGGGAGGCATCACATGTAGTGAGTGGCAGCTGGGCCCTGGATATTGAGAACATTGCTATTAAAGGTCAGTGTACAGGTATTTTACATGTCAAGTGTTAGTGAGGGAAGGTCATTATGATGTCGTTCGCTTACACACACACACGCCAGGTTGTAGTTTACTCGTGGTGATTTGTTTGTTGACTCTGTTAAGTTATTTTACTCACTCTAATTTTTCTCAGGGGATCTTTTAAGAGAGAAGACTAACAATGGCTGAACAGAATCGTATGTATTAAGGCCTCATAATATCATTAGTTATCTTTATGTATTTTATTACACCATATTTGGAGGTCTAAAAATTCTTGAGATTTGGGTACAAACTAAAGGTTGTGGGCAAGGTCTAAAACAAGTCATTTTTTTTTTCATGAGCTGGTTGGGGTGACATGAATGTGTGGTTATCCTATTCGGTGGTTCCTTGTACTTCAGGAGTCTCTCAGGTGATCAGGAAGAACTTCACCTTCTACCTCACTGGCTGCAGTTGACGGTGGCACGAGTGTTGGTTGGGCAACCTGTATAACTGTCCAAAAGGGCAGTGTTCCAGGTCTGGCCAGTAGTGTTGCTGGCCTCTAAGAGTCGTTCAGACATTTCTCAAACATTGACTTGAGCTGAGAATTATACTCGGAGCTGCCGCAAGAGGATGAGTACCACAAAGAGTTAATCTGTGTACTAGAAATTTTCTTGAGCATCTGTGTTGTTTCTAATTCCAAGTCGCGTTGTCTTGTGTCAGTGTCTAAGAGGCGTCTCGGCTGTCTCTTCTCTGTTTTGTCTAGGTAACAAGGCGACGGAGAGTGATGCCAGCAACGACAGGAGGGATTCTGTCGCCCTTTAGTCTGAGAAAAGAAAATGAAAGAGACAGACACTTCAAGGAGGACTAAGTAATATACCCGCGAGGTAGACCAAGAGAGGTGACCATCACTAACGCCGAGAACTATACAATACCTTTTTTTTCACTGCTGAGGTTAACAAAGTGGTGATGATAAGGCTGCTTTATAATACACGTGTCTCTTGAGGGAGTAATGGTTCCGCGTCGACGGGGAGGTGACGGGCGTTCCTTGGGGGCTGTGGCTGGGTGTGTGTGTCGGACCTCCTAGATCATCGTTGGTTGTCACGTTGTTGCCGCCTGGGTGATCAGTTTGTAGACCAGGAAGAGTTTGTTAGACTACTCCCTGCTATGATCACCAACAAGTTTATTAATGACTTTTCTTACAGTTTTATAAGACGTCACAATTCCAGCATCAGGAATTCGGTATCAATAATTTTAAAATAATTTCCCCTATGATACCGAGTCAACTTAAGATATAATCCCTCTAGTGATTTTAATTCCCGCGTCATCATAGATACTACCTCAAGAACTTGCAATTAAATATCAATAATAATAATAATGTGCATAACTCACCTCAAATACCACCTCGAGATGCTTTACTCTGGCCAGGAATCTCACCTTTGGCATCGCGGCGGGAGGTACAGGACTTGATAGCGGGAGGACTAGGTGTGAAGGGCGTGGAGGTGACCGGCCAAGGGAACTGTTACGGCTTCTCCTGGTATATTGAGTGGACTGAGCACCCGGGCAGGAAGACTCTCGCTAAGGTTAACGACGAGGACTTAGTGTTTGATGGGTGAGTTCCTTATTGTTTATGTCTGTCTTCCCGTCTGTCTGTCTCCTACTTACATTTACTGATTGCTAATGATATTTTGCCTTTTTGCCCTACTCTTTCAATGTACACGGGAAAAAAAATATTATTAATTTTTATTTATTTTATTTCAGCGATTCCCTCTCGTTGGGAATACGAAGAGTGGCAGAAGGAAAAATCTTGCACTCTCCTCTCAGCCTCGATTTTCTCACCGTCAGGAGGACTGAGCCATATGTAAGTCTGGGACACACACACACACACACACACACACACACACACACACACACTAGCAGAAAAAGTGAACAGAGATAAGAAGGTATCTGATGCCCGAGAGATAGAGAATTACTATACTACTATTACTACCATTAATAATAATAATAACAATAACAATAATAATAATAATAATAATATCAACAATAATAATAATGATGATAATAATAATAATAATAATAATAATAATAATAATAATAATAATAATAATAATAAACTTTACGCCTGACACAGGTAGCGGTCACAGTGTACAGGTACCCGGCTGGGTGTTCATCTGACTGTTCCTTTACCTACAACAACGACCAAGCACTATATCTCACTATGGTCAATGGAACACCTGGTAAGTGAAGGTTCTCTCTATAAGTGTCCTGTTCTAAGTGTGAATTTCATCCCTTGGCTAGCCAGTGTTAGGATGAGAGAGAGAGAGAGAGAGATCACACTATTGATATCGTCGACAATTGCTTAATGACCTACAGTAATTAAGGAATACTTGACTTATTCTCTAATTACAGGTTTGCCTGGCGAACACACTTTGACCATCAGTGGTGAAGGTAACGCCAGCACTGTTGCAGATGACTATCACATCATGGTGGGCGACAGTTTTTGCTCGATCGTCTCTCTCAACGCGTCACAGGTCAGTCAATTAATATTACAGGTGAGTCAAGCAGGTGATATAACAGGTGAGTCATAGCAGGTGATATAACAGGTGAGTCATAGCAGGTGATATAACAGGGGAGTCATAGCAGGTGATATTACAGGTGAGTCATAACAGGTGATATTACAGCCTAGTGAGCTGTGCACCTAGTTCCAACATTAGTGAAGGACAAATTTTTTTGATAAAACAAAACCGAAATTAATAGTTTCAGGAAATAATAAGACTGTCCAACTTCCTCACTGTAGATCAGGTCAGGAGGCCCTCAGGGGTTTGTGACGTCACTACTCAGGTGAGAGGAGAGGTCTGGATGTAGGTTACTGGCCCCAGTGTGTGACATGGGCTCCTGACCTAAGCCAACCTAACCAAGCTAGGAGCCCAGTTCACGAATTCAGCAGCACATGAATGTACGCACACACACACACACACACACATAGTAAATGTTTTATATATATATATATATATATATATATATATATATATATATATATATATATATATATATATATATATATATATACCTTGAATTAAATGTATCAAATATAAATTAATTCATAAATTTGGTCAACATGGCGCGTTAGACGATGACCTGGGAGGTGATGTGTACAGCCAAGGAGCTGCCTGCTGGGACCCACGCAGTGTCTGTGGTGGTCCAGCCTGTGGGCGCCGCCCTCCACTCAAACCCTTCAGTCACCTCAAACTACAGTGTCTCCATCTCCCTCACCTCCCTGTCTCCTTCTTCGGGAGGCACCGGGGGCGGCTACCCCGTCGTGGTGTCTGGCAGCGGTTTGCCATCAACAACATCAGGGTGGCGGGATCATGTGATCACCATCAACGGTAATCAGTGCACCGTGACAGCTGCTTCCGTCGTCTCCGTCACCTGTATAGCGCCACCTGGTGTGAGTGTCGCCATGTTGTACTGTTACGTCAGGTATAATATATATTACCCGAGTCAGTCAAAGTGTTCCAAGAAGTTTTTGATATTATTATTATTATTTATTTTTGTGGGGAAGAGATAAATACTGACAGAACATGTTGGTGTGACAGTGAACCTTCCTAGCACGTTCTCCTCCTCAGTCTCAGTACTGCCCCTCTTCTGTTTACACAACACGGCAGCACATCATCCATCCCTGTAGCACGACACCCTCCGAGCTTGTTAACGTTATACTGTACAGTAAGTCACTGGTGTGTGGCCTTCACTCACTGACTCAGACTTGTAGAAGTTGTCATCTGAAGCCTCCGTTATAACTGTGACCCTGACCTGATAGCTGTGACGCTGACCTGATAGCTATGACGCTGACCTGATAGCTGTGATGCTGACCTGATAGCTGTGACGCTGACCTGTTAGCTATGACCCTGACCTGATAGCTGTGACGCTGACCTGATAGCTGTAACCCTGACCTGATAGCTGTCACCAAGACGGGGGTCCATCATCATTCATAAAGAAAATCACACTTTTATTCGCCATAAAAAAATACATGGTAATAATAGTCAACAAAAGTTCTGTATTTTCAGGTACTGTACCAACTTCTTATATTACTTGATACCTTTCTTGATTTATATTCTAAATTTGATATAATTTTATTTTTAAATTCAACATAATTTTACTTGTAAATTTAGTATAGTGTTTCGACTGACTTAATTCTCCTTTGTTGAGTCTCCTTCACTGGTACTCTTACAGGTGTACAAATTCAAGATTAATTCATATATTTTTTCTTTCTGTGTTTAAACAGGTTGAGGGCGTTGCCGAAGTGAACGTGGTAGTGGGAGGGAAGAATGCGACACTGGAGGAAGGTTTTACGTATGTGCTCAACGCCTCGCCTTCCCTCACCTCTGTCACTCCAACCACATCTTCTGTGTTAGGTAAGTCAGGTGAAGCAGGGAATGGTATGGTGTTGTTTTGTCGTAAGTTAATCAAGATCTACAAATGAAAGAGTGGATTGTAACGCTGGATAGTCGTAAAGAAATATTTCCTAAAAAAAAATGGATGAAATGAATCCTAAAAGTGTCCGATTGGGGCTACTAGTAAATCTTCCCGCTAGTTTATTATTATTTTGGGTATATTACACCTAGAGTCGCCCACCAATACATCACACTCCGAGGGTTAAAGTTGTGATATTGGTAATTTGTCTCGTGAGAAAAATAAAACAAGAAATGCCAAAATAACTTTTTCTTAAGCTTCTAATATTCTCGTAATGTAAAGTTGCTGAAATAAGAATTTGACAGATAGATTGAGGTAAGTTTATTATTCGTATTTAGTATTAAGTATGTTAATGGAGAGTGTGGGCTTGGACCCTATTATGACGTCATACCTGAAAGAATGAGAACTTAGAAGTTTTTCACGAGAATTTTTAGTTAAAACTTTGATTTCTCGAATTTTTCCTTCACTTTATGGAAAATTAAAAAAAAATCACTCGTATATCCATCCAACCTATGTTTGAAGCTATCCAGCGTATTCGAGTTAATGATGATGTTTGGTAACTTGTTCCATTCATTCACTATTCTATTTCCAAACCAATGCTTACCTATCTCGCGCCTAAATCTAATTTTGTCAAATTTAAAACCATTTTTACGAGTTCGCTTCTGTTTGGATAGTTTGAGTACCTTTGTTATATCACCTTTGTTTAGCCCTGACTTCCATTTATACACCTCTATCATATTGCCCCTCATTTGCTAAGGGCATACTTAGCTCTTCCTTACATTCCTTTAATACTCTGGCAAATATCTCGTCGGGACCTGGTGACTTACTAGGCTTTGCTTGTCTATTTGCTTACTAACATCGTTACTAGTCACTACTATCTCGCTTAATCTATTTTCTTCACTATCTCTGTATATAGTCGGTGCCTCGGGTATCATGTTTAAATTTTTGATGGAGAAAACTGTTTAAAAATATCTGTTCAGATTACTGCTCATTTCTCTGTCGTTATCAGTTAGCTCGCCGATATCTGACTGTATTGGTCTAATCTTGTCTCGTGTTTTAGTTTGATACATTTTGAAGAATCCCTTGGGGGTTGACTTCGCCTCCCTTGCTACCTTCAGTTCATTATTCCTCTTTGCTTTTCTTATCTCGGTCTAACACTACCGGCCAATACCTTATAATAATCTCGGAGGTAAACTTCACCACGATTTAAGTTTGGTTGTGTTTATGTTTAATGTTATTTTGTTTTGATGTTTAGTAAATTATTATATACAAGATAACTACTTATGTCATCACAGGTGGTGAGGAGCTGACCATTACAGGCACTGGCTTTGGTAACGGCACTGATGGCTGGGTTAAGGTGGGTGATATAGTATGTATGTATGTATATATGTATGTATATGAATTAGCCAAACTATCATACACACACTCACCTGAGCATAAGCACTAATGACCTACCAATTTTACTTTATTCACCTGTGGTTTTACATAAGACTTTTTAGCCATAGGTCTAAGTTGTTGTAATTAATGATACGTTGAGGAATAGTCATGGTTAGAAAAGTTTCAGGTAGTTGAACTTAAATATAGAAAATATTTATACACGATATTTGATAGTAATTTTGGTATTAAAAATTATATTATATTTTTGGTTCTGTAATTAATTGTTCTTATTAATAATTCACTTAGTATATATTAGGATTATTTTAACTTATATTATTCCCCAGTCTCCTGTGTTCTCACCTGCACCTCACCTGTTCTCCCACCTGGGTCTACGCCGGCAAGCTGGGTCATGCCAGGTTAGACATTACGCTAAATCTATATCCTTACTACCTTAGAATTTTTTAACCCTGATATATCCTGACATCTTTAAAATACTCATCTTGTTTGGATAACTCTGTCGTATCTTATCTTGTTGTTCTTGATAGTTGTAAGGGTTTTAATAGGATCTAAGGACAAGGATGATCTTAGGAGGTTTTTCTATTTTAGTTTCCCTGATTATTTGATTTCCTTGTTTTCTTCTTTCCCCGATCACCTCGTCTGTGAGGTATTGTAGTTTGTAGTCCATAAACTGTAGTCGTTTTTGAGCTGATGGTACTAGTCTAAGAACTCTCCCCCCCCCCCTCACCCCCTCCTCGGACCTAACCTAACCTAATATAACGTAACGTACTCTCTTAGGAAGTGCTACAGTGGTTAATCATTAGGTGAAACGGGCTGGGGGTTGATCTTCAGGTGATCTGACATCATTTGACCAATAGTTACGAATCCTGACACACACACAGTAGATGTCTTCTTGTGTCACAGTTGTTGGCACCTCAGGTTATAACCAATTGGCACTCCCCACAGCGGCACTGTGAGGGTAAACTACACGCTGAAGGTCACGGCCACGTCCAGGTTGTCCGGGTCAGTCCATGGAGGCACTCTGGTCGTGTTGAAGGGAGCTGGGTTTGGCACCAACTGTTCCCTGCTGAAGGTGGACCTTGGGGAAAATGTGGAGTGTCAGGTCATGGAGTGTCATGACACGGCACTTACCTGCCGTACCCACCTCCTCCCCGTCACCCATGTCGTCACTAACTCCGGGTCACAATCTGGTAAGTGTCATCACCAACTCTGGGTCACAATATGGTATGTGTCGTCACTAACTCCGGGTCACAAACTGGTAAGGGTCGTCACTAACTCTTGATCACACGCTGGTAAACGAGCTACCTAGGATTATTGTGTTCAGTTGTACAAGTAAACTATTAACAATATGCTGACTGTTGTAACACCCGCTGACACACCTATACTGTACAACATAAAGACTTTACTCAGTGTATATTTTCCACAAATCAGTTATGGTGATGTCATGGATGTCTCTCACTGACTTCTAGACTGTATGACGTCATGTATATTTGTCTTAATTACTACTATATCATCTATGGTTGTAATTTATATTTAAAAGTTGCAGAGATTTGATCAAGAACTAACAACTTTTCGCTCCTTGGTGTCTGGTCACGTCAATTAGCCTGGCTGGAAACTCGTCAAAAAATTCCAGTCGTTTTTAGTCCCAGTACAGTGAGTCTCTGATCCTCTTGTGATAATGAGACAGAGAAACGTCTCCTAATATCTGGCAGTTTAATGGCGTCTCTGTAGTCAGTAGCACCAGTTACTTTGTTTTAATAAAGTTAAGGTACAGCACAACAGGTATTAGTCAATATAGAACCACACCTGTTTAGTACACCACAGGTCTCACATTTGCCCAGACATAAGTGTTTATCTCAAGAGTCTTTGAGCAATCGTTGGGCCTGAAGTGATGAGGGTCTCCTGACACTGAGTTGTTGTGAGACAAATGTAAAGTACTTAGTCTAGGAGATGTAAACAGAGAAACCAGATACCAGATGAACAACAATCTTATAGACAAAATCCGACTGTGAAAAAGATTTAGGTGTAATGATAAGTAGGAATCTTAAAGTCAAGTAAACAATGCGTATTTGCTCGAAACAAGGCTAACAAAGTACCTGGGTTCATACAAAGGAGTGTTAGTTACAAGACTAGCGCTTGTGAGACCTCACTTGGATTACGCAGTTCAGTTTTGGTCACCGTACTACAAAATGGATATAAAATCTCGAAAAAGAATTAAGAGGAGAATGACAAGACTAATCCCGGGCATTAGGAACCTTGAGTACAGAGACAGCTTAAAGCATCTTAATTTGCCCTCCCTCGAGAGACGTAGAGTGAGGGGCGATAATTATGATAGAGGTGTATACATGGAAGTCAAGGTTAAACAAAGGTGATATAACAAAGGTATTCAACTATCCAGCCAGGAGCGAACTCGTAACAATGGTTTTAAATTAAACAAATTTAGATTTAGGAGCGAGATAGGTAAACAGTGGTTTAGAAATAGAGTAGTGGATGAGTGGAACAAGTTATCAAACGTCATCGTTAACTCGAATACGCTGGATAGGTTCAAACATAGGTTGGATAGATATACGAGTGATAGGGGTTGGGTGTAAATGGGACTGCCCAGTATGGACCAATAGGCCCGCTGCAGTTTCCTCCATTATGTTCTTTATGTATTATATTCACTGTCTCATGAGTGTCATCCGTCAGAGTTTATACAGGTAAGATCCGGGCTGTTACCTGTGGAGGCAGGTGCAAACCAAGTGTAGTGGAGTCAGGTGTTGACCAAGTGTAGTGGAGTCAGGTGTTGACCAAGTGTAGTGGAGGCAGGTGTTGACCAAGTGTAGTGGAGGCAGGTGTTGACCAAGTGTAGTGGAGGCAGGTGTTGACCAAGTGTAGTGGGGGCAGGTGTTGACCAAGTGTAGTGGGGGCAGGTGTTGACCAAGTGTAGTGGAGGCAGGTGTTGACCAAGTGTAGTGGGGGCAGGTGTTGACCAAGTGTAGTGGAGGCAGGTGTTGACCAAGTGTAGTGGAGGCAGGTGTTGACCAAGTGTAGTGGAGGCAGGTGTTGACCAAGTGTAGTGGGGGAGGGTTATTGACTTCGTTGTGCCGTGAATACCATTGATAGATTTTACCTAGTATGACGTTGGAACTCATATTGAACGACCATCACTCCTCCACAATACACGTGTTAGTCAGCGTGGATTGGTGCAGCGAGATGGAGAACTATGCCAATATGCAGGGCTTTTGGGAATCAAGGTTTTGGATTATCTGTGAATGATGAGAAGGAACATGTCAGGGATTTACGGCTTGAAGCTTGTCAGATTGTTTTGTTTTAATGAAGTTTTCTCAAGCATTACCGAGGGGATTTTTTTTAACTGCATAGATTACAAGCTTTTGTGGGATCTGGTGTAAAGTGTCGAGCCTACATTGGTGGCCCCTCACACACACACACACACACACACACAATTACAAATAGACAGAAATGAACCTTAAGGTCAAATGTATCTGGCTCTATCCCTGTAGCTGCCTGGGCCAATAATGTTAGCCCTACACCAGCTGCCTCCCCTCAACCGCTTCTCTCCAGCGGGATACATCAGAAAAATCCCACAGGAAACCAATGATGAAAGTGAACATTACATTTCGGAAAGGATGTGGAAACAGAGTTGAACAGTACAGTCCTGAACACCAGAGAACTTCAACGCTAATCAGTAACAACCGAGGGTCTTGGCCATGCCCTTCAGAGCCACCAGCGAGGTCCCAGGATACTACTTGAGAGGCGAGAACTCCTGCCGACCATGTGACAAGTGTTAACCCAGTCCGCACAGGGAACGGTTGAGGAGCGGGTAAATGTTGACCTCCACACCTAACTGGGACGTCTCACAACACCACATGACAGGAAGCAAGGTTCTGCAAAACTACATAGTGTTCTCATGGTACTGTGGCTTCAGGTAATGAACGAATTGCTGCGACACCCCGTGAGGTCCCCCATAACAACCCTGTGAGGTCCCCCATAACACCCCGTGAGGTCCCCCATAACCCCCCGTGAGGTCCCCCATAACCCCCCGTGAGGTCCCCCATAACAACCCTGTGAGGTCCCCCATAACAACCCTGTGAGGTCCCCCATAACAACCCTGTGAGGTCCCCCATAACAACCGTCCCCCATAACCCCCCGTGAGGTCCCCCATAACCCCCCGTGAGGTCCCCCATAACAACCCTGTGAGGTCCCCCATAACAACCCTGTGAGGTCCCCCATAACAACCCTGTGAGGTCCCCAACACCGTGTCCCCCTTACCCGTGAGGTCCCCCTCTACCCCGTGAGGTCCCTTAACACCCCGTGGTTCCCATAACACCCCGTGGGGTTCCCATAACCCCCCGTGGGGTCCCCTTAACCCCCGTGAGGTCCCCTTAACCCCCGTGAGGTCTCCCTAACCCCGTGAGGTCCCCCTAACCCCCGTGAGGTCCCCATAACAACCCCGTAAATTCCCATAACACCCGTGGTCCCTAACACCCCGTGGGTCCCCATAACACCCCGTGAGGTCCCATAACACCCGTGGTCCCCATAACACCCCGTGAGATCCCCATAACACCGTGAAGTCCCTTAACCCCCGTGAGGTCCCCTACCGTGAGGTCCCCCATAACACCGTGAGGTCCCCAACCCCCGTAGGGTCCCCTTAACACCCCGTGGTCCCCTAACCCCGTGAGGTCCCCCTAACCCCCGTGAGGTCCCCTAACCCCCGTGAGGTCCCCTAACCCCCGTGAGGTCCCCTAACCCCCCGTGAGGTCCCCTAACCCCCGTGAGGTCCCCATAACGCGTGGTCCCCATAACACCCCGTGAGTCCCCAACACCCGTAGGTCCCCAACACCCGTGAGGTCCCCATAACACCCGTGGTCCCACAACCCCCGTGAGGTCCCCCATAACCCCCCGTGAGGTCCCCTGGCTAACACCCCCGTGGTCCCCCATAACAACCTCGTGAGGTCCCCCATAACCCCCCGTGAGGTCCCCCATAACAACCCTGTGAGGTCCCCCATAACCCCCCGTGAGGTCCCCCATAACAACCCTGTGAGGTCCCCCATAACAACCCTGTGAGGTCCCCCATAACAACCCGTGAGGTCCGCCATGGCCCCACTTGTTAACGAGGTAGTGCACCACGTTTTTGCTGTTCAACACCTCAGCACACCTGGCCTACGTGACCTCACTCAGAAGGACACTTCTCTGTTCACTTCATTTTCCTTTTAGTAATGAAATATTTTATTCACCTCCCACTCCTGTGTGTGTGTGTTAAACAAGTGGAAGTTAAATGGTATAGGACAGATTATATTGTGTTGCAGGTGGTGTTGGTTTGTCATGGGAGCCACAGGTGGTGAGGGCCAGGGAGGGAGACAAGGTCACTTGGGTGTGGAAGAAGGTCACCCCGAACTCCCAGCTGCTGTACAACGTGTTCCAGGTCACCTCACCCGCCCACTGGGAGTATGACGGGGCTGGGTTCCATTCTGGCTCTCCGACGTCATCAGGTAAGTCTGGGGTCACTACCATCACCATCACTTGTATGTACTGTATAATCAAACATTATCCGAGTCTCTTTACTGGACACAAATAATAGCTATTTTATCTTGTATATATTAATGATCTTGATATATTAACTGTACTAACAAGCTGTCCACACGTGTGCAGGCACCCTGACCGTGACCTTCCTCCACGCTGGCACCAACTACTACGCTGGATCACCTGTGTCTGAAGAACTGGTGTTGTCAGGTCATGTGGAGGTCACTAAGCCCGATCAGCTGGTGTATAAGGTCAACCTGACACTCGGGGGCGTCGAGGCGGAGTATGACCCCAGTGAGGAAAGTGAGTGATCAAACCTAACCTAACCTAACCTAACCCAGACATCTCCCTTGGATACAAAACACGAAGGTACATGACTGAACAAGATAGATATTTGGGGTCGTTGCTGTGAATGGAACTTGATATTGCAGAACATGGCTATAACAGGAGAGAGGATGAAGGCGTAACAAAGAGAGAGAGAGAGAGAGAGAGAGAGAGAGAGATGATTACACCGATTATATTATAGACAGTATAAATTATATTAGTTATATTGACAATAATTTATTCACTTTACATTATTGACTACATTGATTCTTTTATTTTGTTTACTTGAATCTGAAAACAATTTACTCTGTCATTATAACTACAGTAAAGTTATTATAATATTACTAGTTTGATATTGATTATGGAATGACGGTATATTACTGGATTGTTTTCTTTATAAAGGTAACAAGGATAATGATTATTTCTTGTATCCTTATATAAGAGTAATTAGTTAACCATTCATAAATACATATATGTTTATGAGTGATTAAGTATTCCTAATTAACCCCCTCTCACAGGTGTTGGTGATAATTATTATAGAATCTCTTTAGCAGGTGTATATCAGTAATTAACTGCATATAATTACCTCTTGCATGTGTGAATGGGTGATCATGCATTAATCAGTCACTCTTGGGGGTTACTACATACAGGTGTGGGTTTATATGCAGGTGTGAATGAGAAAAATTGACTACTAGTTAAACTTCTGCAGGTGTGCTTGGACTAATTACCCAAAGCTAAGTTCCTTTTGCAGGTGTATATGACAGATTATGTAACCAGTAATTCCTGTAGGTGTGGGTGTAAGTGTAGCCGAGTGTGAGGACTTGGTGGAGAGTCCAGTGGTAGGATGTGAGTCAACTACACCTACATCACCTGACGACACCCAACACCTGTACTTCATCACCGATCTGTGTCTTACACCCACCGTCACTAACATCACTACCAACACTGACCAGAGTCTTCAAGGTGTAAGGTACTGTCACGGCTGAGCTCCCCTCCCCACTCCCCACCCCCACTCCCCACCCTACTCATCTGGTATCTGCTTGTGTAGGTCAAAGAGAATTCCCCTCTCCCCCTCGCTGACCCATGGCACTATTTGACGCAGAGTTGTCTGACACCAACATGGTTCCAACACTCAAAAGGCTCCACCACGTCATTATTACTATAATGTTTCAATTTTAATCTGGTGAAGAGCGATTTATATCAAGAATTAAATAAACGAAACCATAAAGGAATATAAATAAATAGATAAGATTCAATGTTAGATTCTTTATACTCTCTTATAGGACCTTCAGTTCGATGCCATCTTGTCTACAACTCTACATGCTAAAATCATCTATTTTTTTCGCTTAAATTGTGAGAACTCTGAGAAGCATACGAGAGGTTGTTGTTGTACTGGTAGTCTCAGGTCTTCGTCTACCATCATGCTTCACAACGCTACCTGGAGTCTCACTGTTGTCTTATGGTAGAACCTTTATCATATTTCTCTTCAATAGGACTCGAATTTATTATCATTGATCATCGTTTATATTTTATTATTAAGAATATTTTTTTGGTGATAGATTATTATTATTTTTTTTCGTTGAGTATAGAATATTAGTATTTTTCTCTCTACCGAATAAAAATGTGTAGGAAAAATATATTATAACCCGTAGATGAAACTTGAACATTAATGATAAAATACATTCAGCAATTAGAGCTAAAAAAATAACAATAGTAGAAATACGAAATAATGTTTTTGTTTCCGGTTTAAATTGTTGGTTTCATTTCTCATCCCATCAGTTCACATTTTATTATTTTACTGAGGATAAATAAAGATATGTATTGTTATTTCTTTGTAAACTATTTTGTATCCGTATATGTCTCTGTCTATCTGTGCATGTCTGTCTATATTAAAAATTGTCCGTCTGACCGTCTGTTCATCCATTCATAAGTCATCAAATTCATCTCCATCTTCCTTTCCTAGCTTATATTTACGCCTATGCCTATAATTTCACCTATAATTATCAAATAATCATCATATAATTCCTTGTAATAATTCCCTTTCACGTGTGTGTGTGTTGGCAGAGGTGGGGTACAGGTGAGAGGCGGATCGGAGCTAACCATTGGTGGGTCAGGGTTCAGTACGGTGCTGTGTCAGGTACAGGTGCAGGTGGGCGCCGCTACCTGCACCGTCATCACCTCCTCCCTCACCTCCCTCACCTGTAACCTGGACGACCTATCACATCTCGTATCCCTGGTGCCATTCCCTCTCCAAGTCACCATCATTAACAGGTAAGACTTGTTTATGCAGTCATCAGTAAGTTTTTAGTTCTTAACCTGAGATTTTTTATTTATTAATTGATTATTTATCTTTCCATTTGTCCATTATTTATTTATCTTTCCTCTATTCATGTAAGGTAGATTAATGGATACACAACCCTGAGATAAAAGACAATATAACAGTGAGAATTGTGTTGAACAGGAAATTGCCAAGGGAAGCTTTACAAATATCTACATAATGACGTACTTTATAATATTTTCAGCTTACTTACTCAGTATATAAAATGAATCTCTGACTCCTTAATAATTCACAAAGTTTCACAACAAGAAAAAAATAAGTGTGTACTAATTTGAGTTGATCAGATTCGCTCATGTTATCACCACAAAGCGACTCTAGTGCTGCACACGACCCACAGTCATTATTGGAGGTATAATTTCAATGGTCTGATCTATACACCATCAAACTCCTACTTTAATTATCTTTAGTGTTCATTTAACCATTTAGCTCTCTGGAGACTCTTTTAATTCTTATGTTTTCCCTCTAAACTCTATTATATAACTCGTATATTCCTTTTCAAATTCCCCATCTTCATTACCCTCAGTCTGTAAGTGTCGCTGATCTGAAACACTTAAGCCTTACATCTGTACATAAGAAAATAAACCTTGTGTCGTCGTGTTATTTCTTCTCACTGTTCACACTCTCTAAGACCCACCTCCTCCTGTGTCCCTTATTGTCTTCTTTCATGTTTCCATTTCTCTCTTTATTGAACATTACTTCTAAATATTCGAATGCATTCACCACCGGTTCATAATGACAATCAGTGCTGCCGTTTGACAGAAATTCGTCTGCTAGACGGTAAAAAAAATGAAATTCGATGACGCAGTCGGTAGATCGTGACGTCCCTGTACCGGCCCCGGTGGCCAGTCGGAAAAATACCGAAATTGTTAATTGGGCCTTTTGGGGTCATAAAAATGATATATAATGATTACGAAGGCATTTTATTTTATTTCCTTCATTTTATAATCCATAGTTTAGCCATACTTCTTTATGATGAGTTGGCACGAGAGGATGACGTCTACTAGGAACACAAAGAGAGTTATTTCGTCCTGTTCCATGTTTGAGTTCCAGGGGCGGATCCAGGAATATCAAAAGGGGGAGGGTCCAAGAAGTTTGGGCGGGGGAACCAGGCCAGCAAAGCGAGCCCATTCATCTGGGGGAGGAAGAGGGGGTACTGTAAGCTCCCACAAAATTTTTTGGGTGAATCTGACCAATATCCTGGGCATTTGGAGGCCATTTGAAGCCATATGCACTTGATATTAGGGGATATTCTTAGGTCAATAGTAATTAATTTTTACTATACAAAAATGCCTGAGTACAATACTGCAATAAGGAAAAGTATTGGAGTTTTCTGATGAAAAAGGGGGGGGGGGGATCCCTCGCTGGATCCGCCTTGAGTTCAGTGCCTTTCATATGACTTTCACTGTAAAGCCTTAGTCAAAAGCATCTACACGCCGTTATACATCGACTTTCGGTGAGTCCTTTACTGTTAGTTCTTTATTTGTTGTTATTTTATCAGTCATTTTAGAATTATATATTTTATAATGGTTATCCATTTCAACAGTGCATTCTCTATGATATTCACCCTTTTAATAATTGTCAAAAGGAAATGAATTGTTACTTATATCTTATATATGTATCACATTTAACAAAGAAAACATTTTTATGACGCCATGGTCTTGTAGCCGGTCACAAGACAACCAATCAAAGCATTCGGTAAAACACAGTCGGAATTACGGCATTATGACTCATAATGATTCAGTTTCATTTCATTGTCATCCAGTCTTACTTATATTCACCGTACTAATGTAGTCAAGTTACCACGGTCACAACACAAACCCTTGAAGGTAATTTTCTCTACATATCGATCCACTCGCTAGTGTTAGTTCTCCCACACGAGCTGTTGACACTATAACTCCCACACGAGCTGTTGACACTATAACTCCCACACGAGCTGTTGACACTATAACTCCCACACGAGCTGTTGACACTATAGGAAGTCTATACAGTCTTTAATATATATCCACGAAGTTGTACGACGTCAACACCCACAGATCCCTCTCTCCTCCAGGTACTATGACTCACAACCTTCAGAGGGTTGTCAGTTCCATCAAAGGGCAGGTGGTACAAAGGCTCAGTTATGACACCAACACTGTTATGTTGTTGCGTATTCTGGCCTGACTCCTCCTACCTTCCTAGTCTCTCTTCACACCAGATCTCATTATTGAGATAATGTAATTTTAGTTTACTGTCCTTAGATTTACTGGCATGAAAAATTACTGTACGTTAGGTTAGGTGTTCTGAAACTTTATTTATATATATATATATATATATATATATATATATATATATATATATATATATATATATATATATATATATATATATATATATATATATATTGTGTGTGTTTGTCCCTCTGTGAAGATTTATATGTATTAAACAAGTAACAACACATATGCCACTTACCAGCCCCCTTCTACCCTCCAGAGGCACAGCCAATACTGAGGTCAGTAGTAATGAACACAACATTGATGTCATCGTAGTGCCCGTCGTGACCTCACTACAGCCCACAGAAGGGTCCTTGGCCGGGGGCACCATCGTCACTATCAAAGGTCAGGACTCATCACTACAATCACGATTTTTACCTTCTTTTTCTTATTTGATAACATCATTTATATCCTTCTTTATATGACCTCTCTCGAGGTAAGGTCACAGCAAATTGACTCCCGTAGTTTGGCTAGCGGTGGTCACTGTGTCTAGTGTTGCCTAGAGGGAGCTCTGTGCCACACTGAAGGCTGAGCTTGTGAATGGTTAAGCGTGTAAACGTGAGACTGAAGGAATCTGGTCTTTTGGTGTTGAGTTCCTGCAGCCATACTCGGTTCCTCTTCCTCCTACGCCGCCGAATCCACCACAGAGTATGTAAGGCTGAGAGAGACTGTGTCCATACTGCTTGACAGCTGACAGGATATTGACAAACGTGACTCTTCTTGACTCTTTCTGTGTGAACGGAAAAGAGTCAAATTGACTCAAGTTAAATGACTGGTGACTCGACGCGACTCGTTTGGTGTGAACGCAGCCTAATGTCACATAAATTCAATGTGTGGAGACACTTTGTGAGAACTGACCTCTTTTTTTTTGTCTATTTGGGATTTTTTTAACCTTTTTCTTTTCTCACCCACCAGGGAGTGGACTCCAGGCCTTCGACAACATTGCTTCAGTGAAGTTGGGATCAAACAGCTGTAAGGTGGTGAGTGTGTCCCCCACCTCCATCACCTGCTCCTCCCCCCCCGCCCCGGCTGGTAGCGTCCTCCTCTACCTCACTCTCTCTGCCCTCAAGGTAAGCAAACACACCTGTCATACAACCCAGATGACAGGTGTGGGGTAACTGAGCACACCTGTCACACAACCCACATAAACCGGTGTGTGGTATTCAATAGTCATAAGGAAAAACTGAATTTCTTATTTATTTGGTCAAACCAAGAAATAATTTATAATATTTGTGCGTCGTGTACTAATCATACTGCGATAATTTTGTGCTTTAGGTTAGTTTCGGTCAAATTAGGTTAGGATATGATGATAGATACTTAAATAAGATAATTAGAGTTTGTATTTAATAGTTTCCTCTTAGTATTTTACCCTAAGTATCACAGAGGGTGAAGGAGGTAACACAGCCTGGTAGGAGCTCCGGGTGCTGCCAGTAATGAAGGAGGTCGACTAGTGACGTTTCGGACCATTTAGCAACAGTTTGTGTGAAGCTTTGGGGTTCGATACCTTTTTCTTTCGAGTCCGGATGAGCGAGGTCTGGCTGTATTCACAACATTTCAGGAGTGTCATTTTATTTTAGACAGTTTTTGTGATCATTATATGTGTATTCTGGAGCTTAAAATAAGATAGAATTTATTTTTAAACTTTCATCTGAGGCGTTCCTTCACGCCCTCAAATGACGCCACGAGACACACGATTGACTCTCAAGGTCTCTTAGTTGGCGCTTATAGAAATAGAATGTACAAAAAGTGGCTTCCATATTTCCTGATTTTTTCCTGGGTGGAAAATATTATACAGTAACTATCAGATGTGAACCGATTAGTATCACTTTAAGAAATATTTACCCCTTGCATTACATGAAAATAGTGTGTATTTAGTTAGAATACTTCAATTAGTTTATCTTGCTCATAACAACCATTATAGACTAGTTATGGTTGTGATCACCAGAGAGCCGTAGTTTCCCGCCACCCACCTCACTGGTACGGCTGGTGGTCAGTTTAACTCCCGACACTGACGCTGCTTCCACAGTTCTCTTGGTGATATCTAGATATTTTTTTATCTTACTTATGTGGCTGAGCTGTTATACTTACGTGGCTGAGCTGTATTCAACATAACAGATAAGTTATTGGTGTTATTAATGTTAACTGTTATTTAGGATGTTGACGTAGGAATTTAACTTACGCTTTTTTTGTTGTTTTTCTTGTAAAATTTATTAGTTGTTGTAACAGGTATTTTTAATTTTGGGTATTGGCTCCTTCACAATTTAACACCAATTGACCTCTTGAAGACGCTCTAAATTACTTCTAAATAATAAGTGCATTCAGGATCAGTCTTCTCTGAACCTGACTGAGATCTGTACTACCCTTAGCAGCATCTGTCAACATAAGACATACACGAGTTTGCCTCCGTTACCCCTCCACACAGCTACTCCTCATGACGTCACTACCTGCCATGTTGTCCGAGTACCTTGTGGCAACAGTTGGTATATTTTGTAATACATTTTGGTTCAGTAATTACGTTTTTATGATATTTTATGCATGGAAATATGTAACTAATATTAAACTTAAAATGTATTGCCATGAATGAGTTAAAAAAATATTTTAATTACATACATGAAAAAAAAATCATCTTTTTTTTTTGTATATTTTGGATGAATCATTATTTTATTTTTATCTTAGTGTTGCAGTATTGTTAAAATATTTTATATATGTTTTAGGTGTAGGAATTATTTGTTGTATTCTGTGAGTCAGAAACATAATAGATGATATGTAACCTATGTCAGTTCCTTCCTGCCTCTGTTGAAGTAAACACACCCTACCTCACCCTACCTTTCCCTACCCTACCCCGCCCCACCCCGCTCCGCCCCACCCCACCCCACCCCACCCCACCCCACCTCACCTGTCAGCCTTCCACCCTTCCCAGTATGGTGTAAGCATAATTGCGTATCATCGTTTAATTACCGCAATGCATTATGGGACAAACCGAGGTCGTTTATGTTGAGGTGTGAGTAATGTTATTGGAGTGATGTTAAAGGGAGGTTTTAAAGTGAATTATTGAAGACTGGTGACTGATAGAAGGCGTTCGTCTTGTCGTTGAAACAGTCTAGAACACAATAGTTTTCTTTTGACCTTTTAGCAACAAAGTGCAGCTGGATATATAATTCAAGCGGGATAAAAACAAAGATGGCTGACCCGACCAAGTGTATGCTCCAGAATGCATTGTGGTAAACAAACGCTGACAGTTATGGGAGAGGTGTATTGTTCCACCGCATCTATTAGAGATGACGAAAGTTGATAAGTAAAACAGATGACTGAATATACTCGATTTTCTACAGATTCCCGTTGAATTGGAGCAAGGGATGGAGTTCACCTTCAGCGACACCGTCACCTCGTCAGTGAGTAACGTCAGCGTGTCTGGGGAGACTTTTAACATCACCGGGTCACTGTTTGGCTCAGATCCTTCGAAGGTGATCGTCACGTTCATTAAGACTTCTGCAAGACGCAAGAGGACTGCTGAGAACTATGATGGACCGTCTGTTTTTGATGAAGATGATATTTCAAATGAGGAAACTGTAAGTGGACGAATTAAGCGTCATGCAAGTGACTCCTTTGACGCCTTTGACAAATTCTTGGACGCTGGGAATATGTGGAGCGCAGTCACCAACACTCCTACCATGTCTATTCGGGAGAGAAGAGAGGTGTGGCGCGTCGCTGGCAGTCTTCCTGCGGCTGATGAAGCGCCAGTACTGAAGGTCTCCCGCGTGAGACGCGACACAGACCAAACAGAGTTCCCGTGTGAACCCAGCTCTGTCTCTGACGAAAATATCGTGTGTCAGTCAGCTGGTCTGCCCGCTGGGACATATACAATATCTGTCAGTATAGATGGCCTCGGGAACGCCGCAGTGAACCAGGATGTAGAGGTTACCACGAGCCCGGTGGTCACGATGGTGATCCCTACTGAAGGCAGCATCAACGGCGGTACCCTCCTCACCCTAATTGGCTCTGGCTTTACACCTGGTGAGGTGAGCGTAACAACGGGGGGCCAGGTATGTCAGGTGGAGAGTGCCAGTGTCAATGGTATCACCTGCCGCACCTCAGCTCATGACGCAGGCGCTGTCGACGTGGTGCTCAGCTCAGCAGGCGTCACCATAACCTCGCCCTCGGCCTTCACCTACCTCACTGCCAATTCTCCAGTTCTTACCACCATCACGTGAGTGTGGCAGCTCTAGTTGATATACACAGCACTACATCATGCAGCCAATTTCATATTGTAAAAAACTAAAATGTTATTTTATTACCGAGCTGCAACTGGGGCCTCTCATTATCCTGGACTGTTAAGTCTAACACGGTTGTTTTAAGTCAATTTCGACACTAAAAATAAAATCCTTACGTCTGAAAATATATATAATAGTATACACAATATGTTAACAGATTAAATAATTAATTTATTAAAAAAATCTATATGATCAAACCAAGTGTTAAGGTCTGGTCACGTGTATTATATTCTGTGGAACAAACTAAACTTTCCTTTAACTCTACACATATATTTTGTCTCCTTTCTTAGGCCGAGCATGGACGTGGAGGTTGGGACTGTATTGACTGTGAGTGGCACTGGGCTGAGGCTGTCTGGCAGTGACCCCGAGGTCCTGATCGGTGGAACCACTTGTACTGTCACCGCTGCTACTGATACAACCGTCACGTGTTCTGTAAGTGTTCAGCACAAATTTTTCTTCTACCCTAATCAATGTTAAGTTCAGATATTATGTAGGTTATTATTGTTCCTGTACTTCAGCCATTTTTACTTCAGCTCTACATATATTAACACAAGACTCACACATTTTCCTCGTATATGTGTGAGTTGTTCCTCCCATGAAAATATTTTATTGGGTTTACGTATTTTCTCAGATATTTGACAAGACAAATAAATAGTTCTGGAAGAATAAGCTGCCGTACACCCTGGTAATTTCCCATACACCTACATCTCAAGACCAAATCTATAGAGACACTTAACATACGAGTACGTGACCAAGTTGTCATTATGTTTGTGATTATTCTCGTGAGGACCTTGTTGATTCCCTCCAGAACTTGTAGTTGCTGGGGTGTCGCTCACAATTTGAATTTTCATTAAAAATTTCCTCTCGGGTCGCCGTTTACCTGTGGAGTACCTCAAGGTGTCCGCGTGGATCCATTTTTTTTTTTTTTTTGGGTGTGTCGGATCTATCTGATCTTGATAACGCTACAATTGCTCAGACTTCAACACTGATATACAGCAAAACGTTTCTGACCTTCAGGAGGAGGTCAGCCTAGTTAACAATGATCACACACACAGGTTGAATAAGTTACTGGATAGAAAATTTATTCAGGTATTGCTGTTGGGTATTAAACTAAGATCACTACTGTTCCCCCACAGGCACCTGACCTAGCAGGAGGGTCACACGCCGTCGTGGTCCGTGACTCCCAATATGGTGACTCAAATGGTGACCGCAGTGTGACCTACAGCTTCTCCATCACCTCTGTATCACCAACCACAGGTCAGTTAACTTTGTGAAGATAGTTTCTCCGGATATCATGTTAACATTAACCTTGTGAGTTAACAGGAAGTATGTAACCGTGGGAGGAGTTAACCTAGTCTGATAAACTTGATGTTGGGTTATATAGTCTGGTGAAGTTATGTGTTGATGTTGGAAATTACTGTATTGTCTTCTATGGCACAGGGAGGAGTAATCCCCCCCCCCCTCTCTCTCTCTCTCTCTACCACACCCCTTCCCTCCTATCCTTTTATTTCCTCTTCCTCCCCTTTCATCTTCCTCCTTCCCTCCTCCTTATCTCTCCTCCATCCCTCGATATATTTGATACACTTCTCTTCCTTCCCTCCATCCTTATTTATCTCTCCCTCACTTTCTCCCTCTGTCTCCTTATAATTTTTTTCTTCGTTCCATCGTTTTATTCCTTCTCCATCTTTCTCTCCTCCTTTTCCCCACATTTTCCTTACCTCGTCCCTCCGTTTATCTGTCCTTCTTTACCCTCACCCCTTTTCTTCCCTCCCTCCTCCTCCCTCTGTCTACCTCCCTCCCTCTGTCTCCCTCTTCCTCCCTCAATCTTTCTCTTCCTTCCTCCTACTTCTCTCCAATACATCATATCCTTTCTTTACTTCCACAAATTAACTGTTTGGTTCTATCTATCCTGATCAATAACCTAACCTAACCCTAACCTAACCCCCCCACTCAGGTAGTATTAGGTTGGTGGAAGACGAACTTTAAGGTGATGACTTTCTTAGATTATTAAAATATAAATAAAATAAATAAATCCGTATATATATTTTTTTTACAGGAGGGTTCGGCGGCATAGATATAGTTATAAGTGGACACGGATTCGACCCCGAGGGAGGGACCACAGTCGGTGTGTGTGGCAGTACCTGTACCTCCAATCCGACCTCTACATCTACCTCCATCACCTGCACCGTACCTCCTAAGATTCCAGGTCAGATCTCTATAGTCTCACGAGGTTATTATAGTTGTTGTCATAAGTTAGATTGTGAATGGTTGTGGTAACTCCAATATGCGAGTTATTTAAGTCATAAAATGGTGGTGTGAGTGTTTGTCTCGTGAGGTAAGTTGTTGTCTCAGCTGGTGATATAAGACCGTCTCAGCTGGTGATATAAGACCGTCTCAGCTGGTGATATAAGACCGTCTCAGCTGGTGATATAAGACCGTCTCAGCTGGTGATATAAGACCGTCTCAGCTGGTGATATAAGACCTTCTCAGCTGGTGATATAAGACCGTCTCAGCTGGTGATTTAAGACCTTCTCAGCTGGTGATATAAGACCGTCTCAGCTGGTGATATAAGACCGTCTCAGCTGGTGATATAAGACCGTCTCAGCTGGTGATATAACAAAAGCTGTTTACATTCAACTTTCCCCATGTCGATCATTCATCTGGTATCTAAACTATACAAATAAAAGTTGTCCGATTCTACCCTCTGCTTCTAAAATGTGTTCTTTTTAACTCACTTACTTGAGAACCATTCGACAGTGTGATGGATCTATTCATGAGCTAACCTGTAACACCCAGACCTGTAGTCGTTCAGTTAAACCTTCCCACACAGGAGCCTTTAATATTTAGCTGTTGATGTGAGTATTTACTAATGCAGAATAGATGGTTAAAGACCTTAGTTGTGTTCTACAGATGGGGTGACTGTGGTGGCGTGTGACGTGGTGGTGTCTAATCCTGATGGTTCACAGCAGACAGCATCTAACGGATTTACTTACGACGGCAACTTCACCCCAACCATCACGGGCGCCTCACCTGCCAGGGGAGGCACGGCGGGCGGCACACAACTTACCATCACAGGGGATAACTTTGCGTAGGTTTGGTGGCCTTATCTGTTTATTGTGGATGGTAGATATTATTAAGGGTTTCGGGCATCTTTCACAGTAGCTATTTAACGGTAGGTCTTGAAGGGTCTTTATTCATCCTCTCTTAGGTATTATGGGGAAACTTTCGTCGTGGCACTCTACTTTCTAAACTTCCTTTTTTGGTGGTCAGTCAGTATCTTCGGAGCACTTGCTGTACCAAGCATGTTCTCCTGTGGTCACTCTTCTACCGTCCAACAAAACCACTATAGTTATCTTCCTGATTCATCTCTGTTGTTTAATATAACCCACCACCATCACCATCACCCACCACCATCACTCCTCACCATCAACCAACCATCACCCACCTACCATCACCATCACCCACCACCATCACCCACCACCATCACTCCTCACCATCACCCAACCATCACCCACCTACCATCACCATCACCCACCACCATCACCCACCACCATCACTCCTCACCATCACCCAACCATCACCCACCACCAACCACCACCACGGGTGTTCGTCAATCACTCTCTTGTCCAATGAGGGATGAGTTACTGTTGAGCAATGTGAAATAGATTCCTGTAAACACTTTGAAAATGAGTTACAGGTTAAGGATAGGTTTACATAGATGTTATATGAATTAGTATCAAGCATTGTTTCCTTGTTCTCTTACACCTTTTGGTATTAGAACTCAAGTAAACATATTATAGACTGTGAGGAATATTTGGCCACATTGTAACCACTATTATGCAGTTTTGTTTTTAACCAGATACATAGATGATTCCCTATGGATGTAATATTTATTTCATACATCATTGTGTACAGTGAAGATATTCGTATTGTTTGCCATGTACAAATTTATGAAGTAATATGAAGAACCGATTTTCCGCGTTGTCTGTTGCATAAATAGCGACCTGTGTGGCTGAGGGTGTATCGTGTCCACACTTCTAGGCACTCTAAAACATACATTTCTCAAGGTACATTAGGCTCACCATCTAACTTTATTCCAAACTATAATATGATTTACTGATACTGTATATGATACTAGACAAAATATTAGAAATTAACAATCCGTGACCTGTCGTGACCTGTCCTGTATTAAATCTTACTTTTCTTCTTTTATAACTTAAACTACAGACAAGAAAAAAAGTTAAAACGTAGAAAATTAAATGTGACAATGGCGTTAAAGTGTTGTTACTGTATACTATGTTTCATCAACTAAAGTCTTGTTGTGAATAAGTAACTCCACTAAACTCCATCAACAGTTATGAGAGGCGTGTCAGGTAATTATTTCTTATAAACCCCTGCCAAAACTTCCCTACACCACCCTCCTCTTCCTCAAACCTCTTCTGCCTTCCACACCTTCACTCCATCTTCGTCTCCGTCTTCCTCTTCCTCTCACATTCACTTCTGTTTCTGAATTTAACTTAATTTTTTTGAACGAGTCTTTATCTTTAGTTTCCAGTTCTCCCCAAAATGTCAATAACTACCTTGAGATATAATAACACCAGGAATAACAATAACCATTAATAACGAAAGCAGCACTCATAACATAAATAACACCAACAATAACAGTAATAACGCCCACAGTAACGCCCTTCTCAGCCCTTCAGATAACGAGGTGACCATCGATGGATCACCTTGCCTGGTGATGACTGAGAGTGTTACGACCATTACATGTGTTACGGAGGCTCATGCGGGCCCTGGCAGCTTCCCCGTCACCGTCACAGTTCCCCAAGCTGGCTACGCCCTCAATGTAACTACCTGTTAATGGATCTGTTGGTTACCTGTTGATGTTCTGTTGGTTACCTGTTGATGTGGAGATAATTACCCGTTGTCTATATATTATTTACCTGATGATTAAATTGGAATTACCTGACGTTTAGATATTTAACATTGTTGATTAATTATTTACTTACCCGTTGATTAAATATTAGTTCTATATTGATAAAATAATAATTACTTATCACTGGAATATTAATTACTTATTTGAGGGAATTTCATAATATTTTATTACGTATTTTTATTGGTTATTTTATTATCTACATTTTCAATATTTTACCTTTTTTTCAGACAACTTAATTCTTGTTTAACTTTCTATACATACAACCATCTTTCTAATATTTAATTACTGTTTGATTATTGGTTTCATATTAACTCACTAATTCATTTGAATTCTATTTTCTTTGTTTTATTTGCATTATCAGTATTTTTTCGTCTTAGGTTTTATTTACCATTTCAGAACGATGACATTAAATTTTTCTACATTGACCTCTGGAGTTCAGAGTTCACGTGGGGAGGTGACACCGTTCCTTCTGAGGGTCACTTGGTGGTGGTCAACGAGAACCAGACCATTCTGCTTGATCAGTCTACACCTGTGCTCAAGATGCTCCTCATCAAGGGTCTGTACTTCTTTGGGAAGGTCTTTACTACTGTCTAAATCATCCACTGTGTGTTTAGTCATGCTCACTTTGTCACTTTGTATAGTTTAACTGTTGCTGATCAGTTTCTTAGATAAAATCACAAATATGTAATAACACCTGACATATGTAGTCATAGTTTAAGATCTTATTCCCATCCAGGTATGACTTTCATGTTGATATATCGACCTTTAATAATTGACAATATTCGAGAATATTTTTTTAACTAATATCTAGTTTCTTCATCACTTTCGACTAACCTAACCTAACAATACCTAACCTAACAGTGCTGCAGTCACCCACAAGACACTTTTAACACTGGATAATAACGAAGATGAATATTTGACTAGCTGTTATTGTTATTATTATGATGGGCAGGTCTCCTCAACACAAGGGACAGAGACAGTGAAACGTGGCAGCGCGCCACCGTAGAGTTTTACACACGGCGTGGTTGGTGGCTAGGTATTACTTGATAATTATAACTTAACTATATTATTATTATTATTATTATTATTATTATTATTATTATTATTATTATTATCATCATTATTTTCATTATTATCATTATTATTATTATTATTATTATTGTTATTAACCTCGAGTGAGTGGTTCTCTTTCGTTGCACCTGCATATAGCGAAACCTCTATTTAATGGACTGTATGGAGATCAAAGTCGAGGGTCAGTTAGATGTGAAACGTCCATATAATGAACTACATAGATATAAAAGTCCGTTATATCGAAGATCCGTTAATTGTGAAACCCCTCTCATCGAACGGATTACATGTAGAGAGAAGTCTGTTATATGGACGTTTCATTGTAATGTATTTATATAAAGGAGAAGACTTAACGTTATGGAGTGTCCTTCCTGAGTCAGTATATCCACCAGCACTCGCCTGTAACCTCTCAAAACATACGTCAACGAACACCTGGTACTGTATATCACTCGGGCTAAAAGGGTTCTCTCGGGTGCCTGGTAGAGTTAGTGAACAAATTCGGAAAGCTGTGAAAAACTCAGATTCCACAAACAAAACAAACCTCAACACACTGGACCGCGATGTTGTGCACACTGGACCGCGATGTTGTGCACACTGGACCGCGATGTTGTGCACACTGGACCGCGATGTTATGGTTCCACACACCTTTGTTTAGTCTCTTTATTGTTAACCTGGAACAAGTGAACAAGACTGACTGTTAAAGTGGAACAAGTGAACAAGACTGACTGTTAAAGTGGAACAAGTGAACAAGACTGAGGCACAAAAGTGAATAATTGTTACAAAGTTTAATCCGAACTGAAGTTGGTATACGACAACCGAGTCATAGGTAAACAAAATATACACCCAAGAACGGCTGGAGTTTGTATTCACGGTTAGATTATTTAATACAAACTTTGTATAAACCAACATAGCTTATCCCTGTTGACGTAATTATCAGTCAATTTTTCGGGAGTTAATTAACCCCTAAATTCCACCGGTAAATAACACTGACAAAAATTACATGCAGGTTTGTTGCACTCTGATCAGGAAAGATGACGACCACACAATGTTGACGAGAATGTTTCCTAAAAAACTAATTTATTGGGTAAATCTTAGTCTTTAGCAAGGAAGTGAAGAAGTGCGGCGGTCGAGTGGATACAACACTCGCCTCTTGTTCTTGGGTTCAGGGGTTCGATTCCCGGGCGCTCTCGGTTCACCCAGATGTAATTGGGTATCTTAGTTTAAAACTTCTGGAAGTGAACGCCGTTTCTTTGTGTACCGAAGGCTTAGTATACAGTGTTCTGTATCCACACTGTCACTAGCGGGAAGGAATTCAACCACAACAGACAAATGACAGATGTTTATATGAGTGGACCCAGCAACACAGCCCAAGATCGATGTCTCTTAAATCCGTCCCCAGATACACAGGTTATGTGTTCAAACCAAATGCTAATCAGTGCTGTGGAGACTATATCTGGCTTACTCGTTCTTTATCTTATCAGTTCAGTTGTATCCTAGGCAATTACTTCTCTTTTTCATGTCCCTTCTCTCTTATGCTTCTCTCTCTCTCTTATTGTCTCGTTTCTCTCTTTCTTTTTATATCGTCTGTCTCTCATCTCTGTCTCTCTCCCTTCGCCTTATCTCTCTCTATCTCTGTCTCATCTGCCTCGCCTCTCTCTCTCTCTCTCTCTCTCTCTCTCTCTCTCATTCACTCTGTATGTATCACTAAGAGAACCTCACCTGTGTGTTAATCCACTATATCTCACCTGTGTGTGTCTCTCAGGAGGCCAGGTGACCTTCGACCAGGAGGCCACGGAGATCATCCTGCGGGCGGAGTACATCCTAATAGTGGAGGGCGGGTCACTGGTGGTGGGCACGGAGACGGAGCCTTACCCGGGCGAAGCGGTCATCGAACTACATGGAAACACCCGCTCCATTGAACTTCCTATCTACGGCGCTAAGGTAATGTGAAATGGTTTTTGAGAGAGATAGAGGGAGGGAGGGAAAGAGGAGGGGAGAGAGAGAGAGAGAGAGAGACTAGTAAGGGGGAAGAGAGAGCAAGAGACGCTTAATATTCCGAGATTCACTAAAAAGAAAATCATAATATTGGTCTCTGTTTAGGCGCAATTGATCAGTTCAGTTATCCACAAGCATTAGTTGATTCCTCTAATTAATATATTGTCCTGTACTTTGTGAGGATTATCAATGGTTTATGTTGTTGAATATAGAGATTAATTTTGATATATTTGTTGCCATAATTGAGAGGCAGTTCGAGAGAAAGTTTGAGATAATTATTGCTATATGTGGGAGATAGACAGTGAGTAAATTTGAGATAATTGTTGACATATTTGAGACACATTAAGGTACTTGTTGTCATTTTGTCGCCATTAAAATCACGTGACTTGACAGGTGATAGCGGTGCGTCATGGGAACCTTGATCTTCACGGTTTACATGTACCTGTCACCTGGACTCACCTAGCCTCCACCGCACCTGCCGGAGCCACCACCATCACCCTCACCCAGAGTGTTACCTGGAAACCTAAAGACCATATTGTCATCGCCAGCACTGAGAGAATGTGAGTGTTAGATTTCTTCACTCTTTGGCAAGGAAACACTCAATGAACAGATGTAATGAAATGACTCACCACTCACACAAACAACGTGGTCACACATCCACCTGCTGCCACTGTACACTTTCCCTTTCTTTCAGGTTTATCAACAACGAAAATGAAGTGGGAGAAATCCAATCGGTGTCAGAAGACGGTCTACTGGTGACTCTCACTAAGCCTCTTCAGTACCAACACCTCTCCCTCCAGCAGACTCTCGGGGGTCGAACTGTTTACACACAGGCCGAGGTCGGACTTTTAACCCGAAATGTCAAAGTTCGAGGAGCTGTCAACACAAACTTTAATAAACAAATTCCCCCATCTGATGACACTTGTACACCGAGTAAGTGTTGGTTGTGAAGCTCGGCGAGGTCTGATAGGTCGTGTTAGTCGTGTTACCTGATAAAAACAACCATTCGATTATTTCCTTCCCACAAGCCATTCTTATTGTTTCCTCCCCACAGGTCAGACTTAATGTTTCCTCCCCACAGGTCAGAGTTATTGTTTCCTCCCCACAGGTCAGAGTTATTTTTTCCTCCCCACAGGTCAGACTTAATGTTTCCTCCCCACAGGTCAGAGTTATTGTTTCCTCCCCACAGGTCAGACTTAATGTTTCCTCCCCACAGATCTGTCTTATTGTTTCCTCCCCACAGGTCAGTTTAATACTCCGCCTTGCTTCAATGGCAAGTTTGGGGACGAGTTGGGCGGTGATGAGTTTGGGGCGACGATCATGTTCTCCGGGAAGAGGCCCAGCGAGGATCTTGTCTGGGGTCGCCTTGAGAATGTGGAGATCACCGAGGGTGGCCAGGTAAGGTGGCGCTTGATGCTGGTACTGTATTCACCCACACCAGGGAGCAGTAAGGTCGTGGGAGGGTCACGTCACAGGTTAAGGTGAACTCAGTTGAAGGCCCCGCCACGTTGCCTCCTTGTGTTACACCCACACCAGGGGCCTGTATTAACAGTCAGGTCTCAGGGACACACTTTCTCAACCATGTAATAATTCGGAAATCAGGTTTTCTTGGTCTGCCCAAAACAAGACACTTGGTGTAGTAACTCCTATTATCAGCATTACAGTATTTACCAGGGATAGATAGTACTTGAGCCTGTACAGAGTTATTTCGGTACTTATTTAATTAACCTTTAATCACTTTACTGTTTATATCATAAAATATTTTCTTAATATATCCAATCTGCCCCACCACCTGTCCCATCACCTGTCCCATCACCTGTCCCATCACCTGCCCCACCACCTGCCCCACCACCTGCCCCTCCATCATCTAAACTTGCCCCACCATCTCCTCCATCTGCCCCAACATCCGAATGCCCTCACTATTACCTCCAACACCACCACCACTACCTCCACCACCACTACCTCCAATATTCCAGCACTCCATTATCACTACTACATCGAAAACACCATCACCACTATATCCAATATCACCACTACCACCACCACCACCTTCACTACCGTTACCTCACCTGTACTAGGCGTACCAGTTGGGTCGCCACCCCATCAACTTCCACTTGGCGGGCAGCGTGGAGGGTTCGTACGTGCGTGGGTGCTCTCTCCATCACAACTATAACCGTGCCATCACCATCCACGCCACTCAACACCTCACCGTCCGCCACAACGTCATATACAACACGAAGGGCCACGCGGTATTTACAGAAGACGGCGTTGAGGTTGGGAATGTCATGGAATATAACCTGGTCGTGTTTACAAGGCCTTCATCCTCCATGCTCAACACAGACTTCACACCTGCTGCTTTCTGGGTCAGTATACTGGAGAGGGAGATGACTTATGGTTGTGATTATATGACTGAAGAAAGACTGGGTTTTAAAGGCTGTGGGATGTACGAGTATACCCACACTTACCAATGGTAGGTGTTCACACATAGACGAATTTGTACTTGTGGTTTTGTGAAGGTGAAGAGAGTGTTGAATATAGAGCTGGCAAGTGGTAAGAGAGAGAGAGAGAGAGAGAGAGAGAGAGAGAGAGACGCCATGTGTGTGTTCATTCATCCTATTAGTATCGTATAAGCTTAATATATGTTAATTAAAAAGATAATAACATAAGGACCTGATTCAACACCTTCGTCATGCCCCAACAGGTGACCAACCCCGACAACATAATACAAAGCAACGCCGTGGCTGGAGGAACACACTTTGGCTTCTGGTATCACCTTGACTATCGCCCGACAGGTTACTCCTCCCGAGCCTACAACACCTTTCCCAACAGACAACGGATGGGCCAGTTCGCTAACAACACCGCTCACTCCTTGGGCAGGTGAGCTGTGTAGTTGTGTAGTGTGGTAGTGTTCTGCGGTGTACGGTGGTGTTATGTGGTAGTGGTGATGAGTTGTGTGGTAGTGATGAGTTGTGTGGTAGTGGTGAGATGTGTGGTGGTAGTGGTGATAGAGTTGTGTGGTGGTGGTAGTGATGATAGAGTTGTGTGGTGGTGGTGATGATAGAGTTGTGTGGTGGTGGTGATGATAGAGTTGTGTGGTGGTGGTATATTCGAGCAAGTGCACCATACTTCCTACAAACTGTATGGTCATTAGTAAGGGTGTAGTGTCAGGGTGGAGGGTTACTGTTGTTGTCACCTGTATGGTCATTACTAACATGGTCTTCTTTGTGTTGTTCAGGTACGGGCTCTGGGTGTTCTCAAGAGCTGGTTATTACCCTACGGGAATAAGCCAGGTGAGTCCCTACTGTTCATAATATAAACCTACCTGATCTGACTCTATCTTACCTAACCTATTTCAGGTATTACATTGATCTTTTAAGATGGTAAACGGCGTCTTAAAAGAAACAGCAAATCCGACTATACACGAAGATTAGTTGCCTTTACGTTGTACCGATAAACTCAAAAAATTGTCCCTTTGTAGCAAAAACGTCAGTTGTTTTTTAAAGCAACGTTCTCTTTATTGTGTGACTTTAACTTGGTTGACACACGTGTTGTTCTTTGGTAGGGATTTAAGAGTTAGTCTTGCCCATGATATGTAAAAATTCACTTTTCAGTTTTGCAAAGGGATGTGAGATTCACCAGTCATTCTGATCAGGTGGCCACTTGGGAGCACTTCACGGCGTGGAGGTGTGAGCGAGGGGCAGAAGCGGTGCTGGGGGGAGCATTGCAGTTCCACAACTTCGTGGCGCTGGATAATGACTTGAACGGGCTGGAGATGGTCAACGTGAAAGGAAACTTCGGCCAAGATGATGGCCCAGGTAACGTATTCTCTTCACTAACAACTAATTGTACGATGACCTAAATAGATAACTTATTGATATAAACTAATGTGTAAGATGCCGTTAGTAATTAGAGAATAAGAGTCAGTCATTGTAGAAGAGATGAGGCATACGAGTAGATACAACAGCGTTCACCAACTGTCCTGGGGGTCGCTGGTTCCATCTCTCTGATTCCACATACATGCATACACACATATATATATATATATATATATATATATATATATATATATATATATATATATATATATATATATATATATATATATATATATATATATATATATATATATATATATCGAAGACTTAGTGTGTGCCAATGGGAATTACTTTTTTGTTCAGTCATCATAGAAACGTAATATTGGCAACAATGATTTAGAGAGCACCTGAACCTCACCACAAGCAGAGGACAGACTCGTATACCTTCCTTAATTCTAAATGTTGTTTTATAGTGCATAAACTAATTTAGTCGGCGTAGTTAAGGAGCTCAGTTGTTGAGGCACAGAAGTACAGATTTACAACACCGCAGGCATCTTCAACTCCCTGGTGGTCGGGTATTCCTCCCTGCTCACTCCTGAGGGCTGTGGGTCGAGGGTGAGCGGCATCACAGCTCCCGGGTCTGATGTGTTCAATATCGCCGACACCGACTTCGTCAACTATGATACGGCCAGCTGCACCGCCCTGGCCGGCTGCTCCAAGTGTGGGTACCATCAGGGAGGGTACAAGACCCAAGTGAAAAATCTTACTTTCCACAACTCTCCAAATAAGGTAATGTTTGAGAGATTGACCAGTGAGGTATTGTTTGAGAGCTTGACCAGTGAGGTAATGATAAGGATCATGAAAAGCGATTTTGACAAATAAGTGACGTTATGCGAACATGACAAATGAACAAGACAAGCAAATAGCAAGTTATACAAACATGACAAGTAAAATTATGTAGCTTGAATATCTTCTTTCCCTTACACTTTCTTTACATATAATATTCGTCAACCTTATCACCAACTGGCCTCCCTATTTCGTGTATTTAAAACTGTCTTCTTAGCATGATTTACCTATTACACTAAAGTAAAGAAAAATTCATACAACTCCAATTAACTCATGAGTTCATATCATCATGGAGAGTACTCTATTGGAGGATGGAGGTGAGGGAGGGACACAGTGCTGCAGTCACCCACAAGACACTTTTAACATTGGATAATAACGAAGATGATTATTTGGCTAGCTGTTATTGTTATGATGGGCAGGTCTCCTCAACACAAGGGATATAGATAGTGAAACGTGGCAGCGCGCCACCGTAGAGTTTTGCACACTCGGCGTGGTTGGTGGCTAGGTATTACTCGATAATTATAACTTAACTATTATTATTATTATTATTATTATTATTATTATGATTATGATTATTATTATTATTATTATTATTATGTCCTCTACATTGCACACTACCTCATCTGGCAGCTGACCTTCAAGTGGCAGCATGAGAGTGTGTGGATAGACACAGATGGCTCACTTACTGGGATACCCGAGGCTCGAGTCTTACCAGCTACGGACCTCCTCCACCCCACTACCTGTGACCTGGCTGTACCTGCCTTCTCTAACCCTAAAGTGAGTCTCTTTTTTTGTGTATGTGCCGGTCTTTTTTTCTATGGATGTATTTAAACTCCCACTTTCTCCGTCACCTTGAACGCCTTTTTCTTTTGTCGGATCATCAGTATGGCTTTCACCAGGCGAGATCTACTGGTGATCTGCTCTCCTACTGCACCCATCTTTGGTAATCATCTCTTAGGGGTTACGGGTAAACTTTCGTCGTGGCCCTCGACGTCTCCAAAGCATTTGACAGGGTATGGCACAAGTCTTTGCTTTCTAAACTTCCCTTATTAACTCTCCTTTAGTTGATAATCTCTTCCCTTTCTTTTGCCACAATGTTGCTTCACTCTCTCTCTTTTACAGGTACTTTAACGGACAATGATCGGTGGATTTGGCATCCTGTGTACCGCCGGCAAGACCGTGGGCTCGTAACACTCGTCTTGCCCGCGGTGCCCACCGTTTCTCTGTGGATGTCAGTCACACGAGAATAACCCGTTAAAGTACATCCTTCTATCCTCACACAGTCAAACTGTGGAATGCTCTCCCTTCCTCTGTGTTTCCATACTCGTACAATGTCTCACTTAAATAATCTGGTTTTCCGGCATCTTCCTGGTGTAGATTAATATAATATTTGTCTCATCTATTTTTAATTTCTCTTTACTCTTATGTTTCCCCAGTCCCCGTCTGTTCTGTTCTGTCTGTATCTGTTAGCTGTCTGTCTTTCTGTTGTCTGTTTGTCTGTATTTTCTGTCTTTCTCTTATGTCTTTTTGTCTGTCTGTCTGTCTGTTACCAAAGTCTTCTCCAAATTTAGTGTCAGTGCCTGTCCTGTTCTGAGTGTCCATGTTTCTTGGGGGCGCCTTATACCTACACACTCCCCGGCAGGTTAGTGGAGCTGTGTGTTCTCCGCCCATCAAGTTCTTACGGTTCTTTATGAGGAGGAATACCGTCAAGCCTTCCTCCCTGTCGAGCCGTAACCTGTTAGTGTCCAATTCTCACGGCAACATCACCGTCCCTGTCACCTCCCTTGGCTGGATGGCTGTCATCTCTACACTTGAGACGTACAATTTGGCCTTCGATTATTCTGAGCAGGTGAGAGAGAGAGAGAGAGAGAGAGAGAGAGAGGTAGGTATGCTTATGTTAAAACAGGTAAGGTTAAGTTAGAATAGTTTATAGTAGTTTAAGTTCGGTTATGCTTTAGGATACATTAAGTTAAGCTAGGTTAGGTTAAGTTAGAATAAGTTAGTGAAGACAGCTGTAATTGTGAAGAAAGTTTTTTATGTCAGTCAGTTTTATTAGTGAAGAAAGTTATTTATCTGTATCTGTCATGATTATTATTGAAGACCGCGGTTGTTGTTGTGAAGAAAAAAAAGACATTTTGTCTGACTTTTTTGGTTGTGAAGAAAGTCTGCCTCACTCAACACACAAAAAAGAAGAATTATACAGACGAGCCATTTCTTATATATTTTGTCTTCCTCTCAACAGATCACAAACATCACCTACAGAGCCGACACTAAATACGTTACACCTGGCGATTATTACTACGTTGAGCATCAGTTTATCCAGACTCCTGACAAGTTCAAGTAAGTTATATACACTCGACTCCTGACAGCTTCAAGTAACATACACCCACACTGCTGACAGCTTCAAGTAACATACACCCACACTGCTGACAGCTTCAAGTAACATATACCCACACTGCTGACAGCTTCCATACACCCACACTGCTGACAGCTTCCATACACCCACACTGCTGACAGCTTCCATACACCCACACTGCTGACATCTTCCATACACCCACACTGCTGACATCTTCCATACACCCACACTGCTGACAGCTTCCATACACCTACATTGTCTATACCTCATATATTATTCATTACCAAGATCATTGATATATATTCACGTATACATAAGAAACAAGATGATGACGCATACAACAATAATTAACACTCGTTGGTCACCTTCTCAGGACGACCAATGTGGAGAAGGAGAGCTCTGTCGCTATACCTGACCCAGCCACTGCCATCCACGGTGACTACTACTGGGATGAGGAGACTCGCACGATGACTTACATAGGTGAGAGAGCGAGAGAGAGAGAGAGAGAGAGAGAGAGAGAGAGAGAGAGAGAGAGAGCGAACCCATCAGTCACTTATCTGGGAATATTACATCACCAGACTTAGTAAAAATTAAATGAATACACGATTATTAACGCACTAGTACTGTTATTATTATTATTACCACCAAAGGTAAAATTACAAAATTCTTGGTTTCATTGATAACAACCTCATGTAAATTGACAGAATTATCGTCATAAATTCACTCCGATGTAATACGAAATTGTCAATAAAAGTGACCTAATGAAAAAAACTAAAAAAATCATGGAGTTATAAATGCAACATATCGAGTCATAACGGAACATATATACATAAACTCTCAATGTATTTCTCTATTTACCTATATCGTATATATATATTTAAATAATCCTATATTAAACAGTAAATGTAATCAACTACATAAATATCTATCCAAATATCGCTATGTTTATTTTATTATTTTGAGCATCTGTTTATTTTATTCTCCTATAAAAGATATGTAGTATATTTAATAATACCTTGTGGATCAGGTGTGTAGAAACGTGGAGGGACAGATATAAACAGATGGAATATCAGGTCTGAATATGTGTAACAACAGGTGTGAACATTTGTAACAGTAGATGTGAACGTATGTAACATCAAACTCATATAGCTGTAACATAATTTTGCTTTCTTGTCTACTATATAACATTTCTCTGTTACTATCTACAGTACATGGCAAACTGTCGAGGAAGAAGCGAGAAGTGTTTGATGACCGAGAGAAGGGATCTGATAGAAACATTTATTTTCAAGTCTACAGGTAAGCGCCTGTTTGTGGATATCATGTCTCTTATTGTCCCGGGATTATAATATTAGAGAGATGTTTGAATGGATAGCATAATATATACAGTATGTTAATAGATATAGTTTATCTTTACTTGTACATTATTTTGTTTGGTTATGTTGCGTTTGTCACCCATGGAGGTTTAGTTTCGTCATATAAGATGAGTGTATTGTGCTTGTGAGTGCAGCAGCCATCGAAAACACAGTATATAAATACCTAATTCTGCCAGGGATAGTTCAGTTTACCCTTTTCCTTAGTTTGGTAACTTTCCAGGTCATTAGGTCAAAGGTCACCTTGTGATTCCGTAGCTTTGGTGACTGGGTTCTGGTTAGGTCATCTGATGAGTTAATTGTATTGTAGTTAGGTCATCAAATATATACCTGGTGAATGTAAACGACAAATCTAATGACCTGATGAAATAATTTTCCTGGAGCAACTAAATTGACTTGGTCAATAACGTATTCAACTCTTGTCCCAAACTGACTAAATTTAATGATATGGCTCGCCTGTTACTTTCACCCCACCCCCCTCTGTGATTTAATGACATACCTGTTGTTACTCTCACAGGTGTATGTATGAGGGTTGTATCACCCCGACACTGCCCGCCCCTATTACGGAACAAGAAGTCTCCGCCCTCTGGTCTCACAATGAAACCTGGAAGAACGAGAGTGATGGAACCTACCACATCCCAGTTGATGGAGATAACCTCACCGTCCCTCAAGGTAGTGTAGACATGAGAGCAAATTACAAATGTTGAGGATATTGAGGAGATAATGAAATCCTTGATAATCTGATATTAAAATTTGGATGACCAGGAGAAAACTTAAACTGAACGTTGGTAAAATCCGAGATTATCGTCATCTAATAGGAGGGATGATGACCACAGAGGATTTTGGCTCTTTTTAAACTTTGGGGAAGTTCACTGGTCACAAAAAGTATTCGAACGTTCTATTTTTTGAAAGCTTATGATCCTGAAGAGGGAACAGTGAGGGAGAATTACATGGTTTAGAAAGTATTATAACTTAAGGATGTACGAATGATTCAAGTCGAACTGTGTCGATTTTTGTGATCTTTTTTGTACGACGTATTTCTTTTTTTAATTCTCAGGTCTATGACTTTTTAGTATTTCGAGAAACAAAAGACCAGATATTATTATTAGTATTTTTACTATATAAGAGCTTAAGATTAACCATCATAACATTGACCTAACTTAACCTTAAACACCCTAATACTACCTCGGGGTTATGTTAGGTTAGGATAGGATAGTATTAGCCTGTAATGGTTAAAAATGTTCGCCTCGCAAGTGATTGGTAAAGGGTTCGATTCCCGGGCAAGGTAAGACTACGGGCAAGCTTCTTTATACTATTTGCCTCAACTCGACAGAGGGAAGACTCGGATCAAAACTACCATAAATGTCTACTACACGAACAGTAGAAGTGTTACACAAATATAGAGGAAATCAAAGCTCTTGTTATGTACTGAAAAAAATCTATGCAATAACATTCATAGATTCAGAAACGCATCAGTTAATTGTTGAATGTCAAATTAAAGGATACAAATAATTTCATACTGACAGGAAGATCAGAAAAAGAGGCTGCGTTGTCAGTGAGTCTTTGATGTGTGGTATTAAAAATTAAATTAAAACCAAACTGAATACATAAACAGTGTTAATAGAATTAACTGATGGTGAGGAAAAATAATCATAAGAGTAATATATAAACCCTCCTATTCTTGAAAAGGTTGATGGGTAACTTATCCAGACAAAGTAAGGGGGTGTATATATGGCGAGTTTAACTTTAGTCAATTAGATTTTATTTAAAGAGTTCAGGACGGTTTCCTCAATCAACATACACCTAAAGCCAAGATAATGAGATATAGACAAATACAGACATTCGTATAGCAAACATTGATGGGTTGAAGAGGCAGCTGGCGGAGAGTATCATGGTCAAGGGAGAAGCGACGAGAGACCTGGGAGATATCTCTACTCCAACACCTGCTGCTTGTTGGGCCAGTGGGTCTGATACCTCCAAGCAGCAAGTTTTTACTATTCACAGGATTAGTGTTACATAACTCCTCGCTCAGTGAACCAGTATTGGAGTAACAGGTTGGGACCTCTAACATGGTGGTTGCTTCATGAACCACCAACAAAGCCTCGTGTTTACTGGATCGAGACTCACAAGAAAGGTTCACTCTGTCACCACGAAGCACGTGATGATGACTGTCTAGCAATAAATGGGAACCAGGCTGTTAATGTTTTTTGCTGATCGTGTTCCGAGGTAATGGTTAGGTTAGGTTAGGTTAGTTAGGTTAATCTTAAGGTGTAATAAGTTGGGGACCAACCGCCAGCTTGTCCAATTTTTTTTACATATGTTTGTTAAATTGGTGCCTCGTCCTTCAGGTATGCGGTTGGTGGTGGACACCGAGACGCCCTCCCTCAGCACTGTGACTGTGTATGGCACCCTCGTGTTTTCTGACACCATGGACCATGAGTTTGTAGCCAACATCATCTTCATCCAGGTACAGTGTGTGCTTGTGTGTGCATGTGTGTGTGTTGAGATGTCCTTATCACCCTTAGTCATGTGTGGCTTAGACCACTGCGACACTGATCATTGTCTCGTCAGAGTCAAGCTACTCACGTAGCCCCAAAACGGCGAAGGCAACAAGCCTCCAGAAGAGGTTTTAACACTAAGCGTCTGGAGGATCCAGCGGTATCACATGCTTTCAGAGAGCAGCTCGAACATGGGCTGATAAACAAGCCGACAACAAACAACCCAATTCCCAGTGCCGAATGGGATATTCTCAACACTGTAATGACAAAAACTTACAGAGACCCTCGGCCAGACCGAAAGAATACACCAGGACTGGTTTGATGAAAATGACCTGGAAATCAATGTACTCGTCGATGATAAACGTGCTCCTTTAACTGACAGGCTGAACAACCCTCAGTCTCGGACCAAAGGTGATACCTTCCGCAGTCAGCTGAACATACCGGTGGCGGTAACAACAGGGAGATAACTGATAATATTAACGAAATAAGAGATTCTTTGGTATGCGAGGAGCTTCACAAACTAGTGACAAACTGGTCTCTTTATAGCATTTAGTGGTCTGCAGAAGGTACAGGAGAGGATTAAGAAGGAATATTGTGAGAGATGATGAAAGTTAGAGTGATAGGAAAGGAATTTGATGTTGTGTAATGAAGGCATAAAAAGAGCAAGTCATATGTGATGCTAAATGAAGAAGATAGTGAGAGGAAGGGTGAGAATGGTTATGTGATGTTCCAGTACTTGTTAAACGTGTATGGACAGGGGTGGTGAGGGTGATGAAGGTAGGGTAGCTAAGGCAGAGTCGTAGTTGGGACCAGGTACAGTAGCAGTATATAGCCAGTAGTAGCAAGTGTGTGTGTGTGTGTGTGTGTGTATATATACAGTCGTCAGTTTATTTTAACTCAGAGCTCACAGGAATTGGAAAGGGGGTGAATGACTTTGACAAGGCGTGTGGGGCTAAAATATATAACGATAAAATATAAGAGAGTCACGTAAATGTATATAAAAGCGAGGAAGACTTTGTAAATTATGTAAAATATAAAAATGGAACAAATTGACATGAACAAAAAATATGAGGAAAAATAAAGTACAGGAAGTGGTTTAGGTTTTCAAATATTTGAGAGCGGTGTTGTGTAAGAATGGTACGACAGAGAGTGAGTGAAATGAAGCAGTGGAGAAAATTTAAGGGGAAAGATGGAATGAAGAGCAGGGGCGTATCAGCAAGGGGAGGAACGTTGGCTTGGAGGTGAAGGTGGAATTGAATAATAGTAAAAATATTGTATGCCTTAACTTATGGCAGTGAAACTTGGCTTTTGAATGAAGTTGAGGGATATAAAATTTAGGCTACAGATAGGAGTTACTTGAGAGCTGCCTGCGGGGTAAGGAGATTGGAACTGTCAAGAAATAGTGGAGTGTATGGGGGGTGTGGGGGTGTGGAGTGTATGGGGGGAGTGGGGGGTGTGGGTGTACGAGGAGAGGTCCTTTGAGATTCTTACTGACATGTAAGAAAGATTCTTCGAAATAGGATGACGAAGAGGATGTATATAGAGTAATGCGAGAGATGTGTTAGGTGAAGAAGGTGAAGCAACACTACGAAGAGAATAGACAAATGATAAGAAGAATAAATAACTCACTACATAGACGAACAGACAGAATACCGTAACTTATTCTTATTTAATTTGTTTTCATTATTTCACTATTTTTGTTCTAACATGTGCGTTGACCGTGATGCACTCCTCCCACAACTAGACCTTAACTTGTCGACTCTGTTACGTCACCCGGAAGAACATTATCCATCACCCGGAAGAACATTATCCATCACCCGGAAGAACATTATCCATCACCTATACATCCAACTCCATAAGCTACTCCACGCCATGTTCTCAACTCGTTTATACACAGTGCCTCTTCTTGGGTGTCACTCCTCCTCACTCCTACTAGTACCTCATTCACCACGCCTTTCTATCTATTTCTTAGTTCTATCTTCTCTTTCCTATTATGCACCTCTGATTTATGCAACATTTTATCAATCTTTCACTTCATTATTACCCGATTTATTTGCTCTCTATCTCTTCTTTCTTTATCTTTTATTTTACTCCATATTTCTTGCTTTACATATTATATTCATCTTAAATATTACAACCAAGTTCGTCATTTATTAACTTCTAGCCTGTTAGTGTCTGCTCAACTATTCTGCTACACACATCTATCTTCACTTCCCAGGACACTGTTCACTGTTGCAACAATTTCCACGATGCATAAGTTAATGTCTTTCCTTTTAGTTCTCTGTGTGTCACTTTATTATTCGACGTACGCTGACACAGACATTTCCGAACCTTCGAACAACTCACACCTCAGTTTCATTTTACCTTTGATTCACCAGTAACTTTCTCTTGCTACACGCTTCTCTATACTATCATATGTAACTTGTTCACTACAGTAGCTGCTTCAACTCCCATATGGTATCACTGTTTACCAGACATTGTTAACCACCTGATGAATAACTTGAACAGGACAAACTTTTATATATTCTTGTTGTAGTTTTATTTTCTCTGGGAGTCTGTTTCTTTTTTCCCCAACACACTCTTTAACGCTTGCCTCTATACTCTCCCTATACAAACGCTGTATATCATTTAAACCTCAAATCCCGTCACTTCTTTACTACCTCCCACGTTGTGTTTTTGCAGGATGTTAATTAACCTGTCTTCCTCTGTATGTTGGAGGGATGTTAACTTCCTTGTGGTTATTTATACATTGGCAGAATGTTGCTTATATCTAGCAGGAATCACACACACGCACACGCACACGCACACACACGCACACACACACACACACACACACACACACACACCAGAGCGTCAAACAAATTTCTCTATTCGTCCAGTTGTCTCAAGGTCAACGATTTGGTGAAGGTCAGAAAGAAAGATTTTCAGTAAATAAAAGTAAAATCATCCCCAGGAAATCTGACATCAAGACGAGTACTGTGGAAGAAACAAGATGGTGCCTTGAGTAGTCTAGAACCTCAAGAAACCAACCAATTATATAACTCCAGTAGATTGGTCATGAATCCAACCAAAGGCAAAATAAAACAAAAGACAATATAACAGAGCCACACAAAAGTACTCTTCTTCCTCCCGGCACTAACTGTGTATAGTAGTAACAGGGGTCAACAAAACACTCCAGGGAAGGTCATTATACTGGACACTGAATCTTTTTCATGAGGATGAGTTTACCTGAATGAATTATACACTAAGAGAATGCCCCTTTTTGCACTTTACTCCCACTACTTTCCAGTTCAAAACTCGAAACAATTAAGTATCATTCGAATCAGTTTCATAAAAAGGAATATCAGTGAAACAATACTTGAGACAGACTTCATAACAGTTTGACAAATTCTATCTGTTAGTCAATAAGACATATATTAATAACTGATAATATTACAACATATACACGGTAACATTATTGAAAACGGAATGTCGTATTGCTAGAAGACTGCTCGAGAGCTTTATGGGTTCGAGTACCGTAAGACACCCATAGTGATACCTACGGTTGACTGTGTATTTCAGTGATCTGTCGGTGTAATACCTGCAAGTCTGTCGAAGTGACCTGATGGAATTTCGACTTCTAATGAGATGGTGACAACGGTTATGACGCAGTGGTATGATGCAAAATATTGTCTATCTATTATGAATTTCTGTGGGAGTAAAGTAAAACAAGGGGTATTAATTAACCTGTATCCATTAGCATGATGGTAACTCACTTGGGCATCGCTATACACTGTCGAAACATATCCACCTTGAACATGTGTGATATTATTCCTGTGCACGTGTTTACCTTGGCAGAGTGGCAAATAACTGTTTAATTAACCTGAGCACGTGTCTCCTTTGGCAGGGTGGAGAAGTGAAGGCAGGTGATAACGAGACTGACCCCTTCACCCACAAGCTGACCATCACCCTGAAAGGCTCCCACGACCCCGACGACCCGAACAACAAGGATATGCCCATGCCTAATGGTGTCCCCAGTGTGGGATGGAAGGCTATAGGTAGGTGGGCAAGATAGCTGTGGGTAGGTGGGTAAGAGGTCTTTGGGTATATTGGATGTATGTCACAAGTTAAGCAGCGAGTGTGGATTTGGTGTAGTTGGGGTATGTAGAAGTTGCGTCTCTATTATTGTCCCTGAAAGGATTTGTGAGGTGGTGGAATGACTGCTTGGATATCTGTCTGTCTCTCTGCTTCTTCCACCAATGATTTAATGACAAAATTCTCAGCATTATGTATGACTAAACGTTATCTTATAGACTATGCTGGATAAATAGTAAGTATTGAAGGTCAAGATCATGGAAAGTTCATCTATAACATTTTCACACTAACTCTAGAGGGAAGACTCAAATAACGATGAAAGTTGTTCTATCAGATTTCTCAGCTAAAGGTTCATTTAAAACTTTCCTCTCTGACGACATGTTTCTCCGGAGAATGACGCCAGAGATGACGAATTAACAGTGAAATGAGGTCACAAGCTCGAGGTTTTATTCATCTTTTTATATAACCTCCTTACTCTCCCATCTCCATCTTCCAGGTGTGTTTGGTCAGCTGAGTCTTTATGGCCAATCGGAGGGCAGATGCTGGGTGAAGCTGGGGTCGACGGCTGCTGCTGGTCAATCACAAATCACTCTTACTGAACCTGTCGACGCCCCCTCCTGGTTGAATAAAACGGTATGTCTGTCTGTCTGTGTCTGTCTGTATGTGATAAAAACATTTCGTGTGGGTTAGTATTACCAACATAGGAATGTGTGCTGTTTAGGGGGAATGGACAGGTGGTAAATTAACATAAAATGAAAAAGAGAGTTGGGACCAGACCACACTATGGATCACGACCCACCAGACATGAAGAACACAGCCTCGATAATGAGTGTAGGAGAGCGAGCAGGTGTGAAGGTTGAAGCCAAGCATACTGGGTGTCAGACAGGTGTTGTTTCAGTAGAAGTTTACGAGAGAGAATCCATGACCTCTAAGATATATCAAGACAGGTGTGTAACATAACCCAGGTTTATCATGACAGGCGTGTAACATAACTCGGGTATATCATAACATCCCATCATGTTGCTACAGGTTATGATTACAACATCAGGGAAGGAAGCAACAGAGACGGAGATAAGGACAGTGGTCGAGGTGTCTGGTACAACACTGACCCTGGACGTCCCTCTCACTCACCAACACCTGGGTATGTTTATCACTTATTTACATATATCAACACTTTATTGTACCTTCCATATGTTGCTGTCCATATATAGAGGTTACAGGGTCTATAAACTACAATATAGTACCTAACCTAACCTATCTTAACTTACTCTAATCTAACCTAGCCTAACCCCCTAGATAATAGTAGGGTATCTAATCACCAGGTGAAGTAAGCTGGAGTGATTATCTTCAGGTGATACAAAAAAATTGTCCTCTTAAATTACTGTAAATAACTATATAAACCCACTACTGATTCAACCAAAAATCCCTACTCAACCAAAATTTCTTAATGTTCACGAAACAAATTGTAAATTCTATCCATTAGCTGCTGCGAAAATGAGTCAACCAACATATACAACACAATGTACTCGATATCTGCTTCACTGATTCGAATCCTCGGTTATGAACCTGAGTTACGGGGGTTCGTTCCTCTCTGGCCTACACTCCACTACCCTATTTACATATTTTCTAAGGATAAAGTGATTTTTCTGGGTGTTCATTTTCGTGGTGTTGATGCAAAGGCGTTCTTATTCACATACATATGTTATTTATGAGGTGGGAAGTTGGGTTATTGGGTGATGTGAGATGCTGGTTCACTGTCAGAGCGTTAACCTTTTTTTTCTTTTCACGTATTCACTGTAAAAGCGTTGATTTTTTATTTACACGTAATTTGGTGGGTTTTTTTTAGTGTGTGTGTGTGTGTTGAGATCGGCACTTGTAAAATAACATAACTCCTTTATCTAATAATAAGGTGTAACGTAGTATACAATGTCATAAGTTGATACAAATATTCTTGTACACACTAAAACAAATTAAGGAAAGACTCGTTGATATTGTTACATTATTAGTCTTTTATTTTACATTTCCTTGTATTTTATTATATTATGGATGGATGTATGCAAATAAGATGGATGGCACTTTCTCTCCTTCCTCCTCTCTCTCTCTCTCTCTCATTGCTTAAACTATAACTAAGTAACAAATACACGTGTTGTTAGAACTGTGCACTACATAACCATTTAACCACTGTGTAGTTCTTCCCCGTTATAAAGTATTGATAACCAGTTAACGGTAGACTGTCTTCTCCCATGACCAGTTATAGGCAGACGGAGTTCAGGAAGACCAAAACAATGTATAAGTTATTTTTTAAAGTTATTAATGGCGTCTTACATTATATTGAACACGTGGACACTCCAATGGCCCACTGCGTCACAACAAGACACCATAACTCTCTATACACACATTGTTGAGTTCTCTGCTATTTACTGAATTTAACTCATACCAATTGTTCTTTATGTTGGTTTTTCGTGTTTATAAAATTTCGGATGGACAGACAGGAAATATTAAGTTATATTTCTCTTTCCTGGGACTTGGTGAGGTAATAGAAAAACAATATATTAGTTTTATCGTAGGAAAATGTTCGCTTTGCTATACTGTTCCTGTCATGACTGGTTTAGTGATCGAGGGTAAACCCATCAGATAATAATAATCACACGGCCCTGAAAACAATGTGACAGTGAAAGTAATTATAACAATGAAAAATATAATAATGAACTTTAATAAAAATATTAGTCAATTGTCATATAAGAAGAATTACTTTAATATACTTGGTGTTAATTCTGACAGTAAAGAAGAAATGTAAAGAATGATGAGGAGACTAGTATGGTAAAACATCTTAGAACATACAGTAGAGCTTAACTTATCTAGGTAGTAAGGGGTTAAGTTATCTTAGTAAGGGTTTAAGTTATTTTAGTAAGGGGATAAATATCAGCTAACTTATTTTTTTTATATGTTTCAAGTTTCCGAGTCATTGATCCGTCACTTTCCTCACTTGGTTAAGAGAGTCTGCGAGTTTGTATATATTTACTGTATATAGAGAAATAGTCCTTATGTGTGATCCACCAGTCGTGAACACCGAGGTTGGTTATGAATATATATTGCTGGTTATATAAGACTTACGAGCCAGGGATGTAGTGTTTTGTTTAAGTATTGAAGTTATTACGGCTTTAACTGAATGGTGTTGTCGTTTGTTCTCGGTTGAGGTTGAGAATAATGAACTATTTACTGTTTAATTATATGATTACACGTTCAGGTTTATTCTTCTTGTTGACGACAACATTGTGTATGTTCGAACCAAAGTTATAAATATGATGTTTGTAGAGTCAACTGGTAGCAGGTCCCTGTAAACACTTACTGTTATGTGAGTTGTCTTATGACTGGCACGAGATCGGTTCATCCATGATAACCTGCGTCAGTGTGTTGCTTCACGTTCAAGGTTTAATAATTTCTTCTGGAAAGTATTCGAGTTCCGTTGTGTTTCCAGTCGCTGTTCCACCGTCTTAAGGATCTGCCCTGATCTGGATATTGAAATCTTTCCGTGGTTAGTCGTTTTAATTTTACCCTTGTGTTTCAAATGGAGCATTCATAAGCTGTTGCAGTTTTCATGCTACTAAACCTCAAGTGATAACTTTTTAAAAAAGATTGATCTATAATATTTCCTACCTATTTTATTTCTGACGAATGTTCACTTTGAGCAAACTTTTAAGAAGACGATAATTTATGGTGCCAGTTATCGCCTCCAGGTGATGTCCTTCATCAGTTAAGTTGGGGTCTGTTGTGTAGTTGTCGAGGAGGTAAATAACAGGTTCTTTATGCCTCCAACAGGTGATTTTACAAGTGCATTTACCCGAGTTGGTTGTGTTTTTATATCGGCTGAGGCAGGTGAGATGTGCCAGGAGTTAGTCTGATTTCTTATGAATTTTGTACATCTTAATGAGGAAATTATATCCGACTTAAGTTGCATTCTTCCTGCTTTAAGTGAGGACACGACAGTAACATTCTGCCCCAGTTCTCCTCTCTGGCAGTGTGAGGTTCTGTGGCTTGGCGATAAAGCTCTCGCCTCATGAGAGTGACCCGGAGCTCATTTCGCGGTCGGCAGGAGAGGAATGGGTTTTCTCGTAATTCTTTGACCTTCAGGTTCGTCATAATGGATATCATTTTTGCACTTATGGTTTCGGTGCCTTTAGATATTTTCTCACCACCTGTATAGATTTTCATCTTAGCCTTTCGTACTCGTCTCACTGCATTAAAGAAGAGCTCTTGTAGATTTTTGCATCTCCGTGTATGACCAGAGTTACTCAGGTGTACTGTACGTGACCAACTTGACCTCATACCTGTCTGAGCATATTTGGTTGTTTGTTTATCAGAATGAAAGGCTAAACCTTGTGAGTGTTAGTCCTTCCTGTTCAGAGCTGCGAAGTACCTGTGATCAGTCCTCCTTCAGTGTCAGGTTATTCCTAGTTGAGTAATTTAGCTGATTCTCCTCACACCTGACCCCTCCTGCTGGGGTCTTGCGCGTCACTAACTAAATCATCTCGAGACAAGTGACCAGGAATCTCTCCCTCCCAAAATGTGTTTCTGTATTGACAAGAAAACGTGAGGAAATGAAGTTAATGCGACCTGTTCATCAAAGTAACTGTCTGATTGTGGCACTAATGCATAGGTACAGTACACACGAGGATATGAGCTACCCAAACAGTGATCAGTAAGCTGTTGAGGCAGTATCCTGACTGGTGTGAATGAGGACACTTAATTTGTTAAAGGAACTGGACAACATCGGTAATTGTTCCCCCTGAACCTCATAGAGCAAGTGTTTACACTAAACAAACTAGCCGTTCTCCCTGCACTACACGCATTTAATGTGGCGGATAACACAGGTAGCTTTGCAGGTGAAGGGAAGCTTACCTGTTCCAAGGCCTTTCAGACGGCAAGTAACGAAATTCTCAGTGCAATGGTAAATTTAGTTACAAACACAAAACCTGCAGTTGAAACACTTGTTGGGATGGAGCAATTTGTGTGACAGTTTTATCTTAACACAGATTATATAAATGAATGACTTAGGGTGGTCGCAGTTTAAGGAGCAACAAGCTCATTCAGAAAAAATAAAACACTTACCTACACTATACATGCCACTGCACGAAGACATACTACGTACACATTATTAAGTGATGGTATGGGACAACGACAAGGTACTCAGCCCTTGACTCTCATCATCTCACTGGAAGAACATGAATAGGTTCCTGTAATAACCAATCAGTTCCCTGCACCTGATGCAATAATTCCAAAAGCGTATCTCTTGCCTTTGTCAATGTCTTCTGATTATCTTATTATCTTTGTCTTTATCATGCAGTGTTTATCCCCATCTTTATCACTCTCTTCTTAATCCCTATTCTAAAGTTTATCTCCCATCTTCTTCAAGGTTCCAAGCACACCCTGCCTGACGGTAGCACAGAGTACCTGTTAGCGAGTGAGGTGGGTCTGCTGACGCGGAACATCGTTGTGCAGGGCAACACCTACCCGGGCCACGAGGAGGAGAGCTTCGGCGCCAGGATTCTGGTCTCTAAACTCACCTCAGAGGGGATCACTTACATAGGTATGTATACAGACAGACATAGAAGAACGAGACGAGAGAGAAATATAGAGCGAGAGAGAGAGAAAAAGATATAGAGAAATAGAGAGAATTTTCACAATATCAGATAACATAAATTTGCTCTCCCTGTCAGGAAAAGCTCAGCTCTATAACGTGGAGCTGAGGCGAGCGGGCCAGGAAGGTTTCACGAACACGGACGATCCTCGCTACTCTCTGGCCTTCCATGGTCTGGGTGAAGACGGGTCGGACAGCTGGGTCAAGAGATGTTCCTTCAACCTCAACTACAACACAGCCATCGGGACCTTCGGCACCAACAACCTGGTGGTGGAGGATAATGTTGTCTACCACACCGTCGGCTCCTGTGAGTTGAGAGTAAAAGGTCACATGAAGTAGTGTCTGTATGACGTGTTGGCCTTTACTTGTTTCCTTAATGTCGAGAGAAGATATTAATACGACGTCCAGTTATTAATCTAATGCTATAGCTATTGTTGTTTCTTTATATTCACGTGACTATTAATTTGTCTTTCTTTTTATCCACCTATTATGTCTATCAATCGTCCACATTTTTCCCTGTTTTACCAGAGTGAAAATTTTTGCACTAAACCTCACAGTAAACTAAATTGTTTCATCTTTAACTCACATTAAGTAAGATAAAGTAAGACCAGGGCGCCATGCTTTATGAACAGAATAGTCTGTTATATTATACGGCTCCTTTACCAGTAACCTGACCTCACCTAACCTACCATGGCTGGAGGTGTCTAGGGGTCAGGACACAGTGTTTAGTCTAGCACATCAGCCTAAGTGCAGCCAAACAACTCCTCGCACAGTGAAACTCCTAACCAGATGATGGTGAGACCCAGTGACGCTTCAGAACCACTTGATTAAAAACAAATGAGACAGTTTGAGTAAGAGTTCCCCGTCGTGTTTTGAACCGTCTACACATCTTGACTGTAGGGATAAGTTGTAGTGTACATTTTTTTTATATGTTTGTGGGATATTCTGTTTACTACCACACAGTCCTTTACCTATACTGTATAGTGGTGAGGTAAGTGGTAGTCTGAGCGAAGGTTGGCAAAATATTTGTATATAACCCTAATGGACTCCTGAAGGGGAAATCTTTATGCGAGGCAGACTGGTCTAGATGCTGCGGGTCTTGTGTCAAGTGACAGATGAAATGCACTGCTTTTGGGGGAAATATATTCAGTAAATAAAACTGTTTTGTGGGTATAAACTAAGTAAACTGGTTTGTGAGTAAATTTCAAATATATAAGCTGGATTTCTTGGAGGGGGGGGGGTAAATATTAAATAGATGAACTATCTTGTGGGTAGTAACTGTTATGGGTAGTAAAAATGTTTGTCCGTCTGTCTGTTTTGGCTCTATTTTCCACTTATATTCCTCCCCATAACCTAGAAGCTGCAGCTATCAATCCTCCGAGGTGACAGGATGATGAAAGCTAAATCTGTCTCGATTTCGATGGATTATTTTAATCATCAGTCAGATAACACATTAACTTCCCTTTGTCTCGAAAATTTATATCTTAGTCTTTTTAGATAAACAGATTAAATGGCGGTCTCTTACTGTTGCTGTGATAGTTGTTTGCCTGTTAAGAGGAGCGGTGACTCCTTAATCTAAGAATATTCATCTGCTCTACAGGAACCAATGGCCTATACTGGTTCCACGTCAGGGTTTGTCGTAGAGGGATATCGTAGCAGAAGGTCTTAGTCGAGAGGAGAAAAAAAATATCTCCTCTCCAAACTTCACTACTTACGTCTCCGTAGACTTGCACCTTACAAAATTTTTGACCAAAATATGCTTTTTTCTCCGAATCGAAATTTAAGGGGATTATCTAATTAAGTACTTTCAGAATAACACACAAACCATAAATCACACACTGGAAACCCATAGTTGATGAGTAATTAGCATTGAAAAATGTCAGTAAAATCTTTCAAGGATCATTTTGGCCACTAATTACTCTCCAATCGAATTGTGGACCACATAGTCATAATCAGCAAGCTCAGTTGTACCCGTACTGTGATTTTCAGCAAAATCTAATTTTTGGCCCAAAATCACCAAAAATGTAACTCACTCGCTAATTTTACCTACATTGGGTTGCTCTGCATCATCCCGTCTCAGGTACTGCCCTCATCACGCTACGAGGCACGTTCCATCTCCCTTCTATAACATTAGAATAATTTAAATAACTCCCTAAGTTGAGACACTGAAACATCGATGTTACAAAAGAGAATTACAGATGATGCACATTCAAGCATTCACGCCCGTAAAACATTTTATAATACAAAGGTCTGTTTCAGTCGTTGAGTGATTTAAGACTTACAGCGGGTAAATTTCTTTCTACCGTTTCAAAAGTCCACCAAGAAATATCTGTCGGTTGTGTCGTTTCGCCTTCCCATAATGCAACTCGTCTATACCTACAAGATGGTGGACCGCGCAAAGGATTATGGGAGTTGAGACGTCAGTGAAACAGTGTAAACAGTATTTTTTTCAAACACTCAAGAGGAAACTTACCTTTTTACTTATAAAATATATCTAATTTGGGTGAGAATAAGATATAGATGTAAGTTGGCATCCAAAAAGTGAAACCTATAACTTCAGACCCAAGTGCATTCAGATAACAGTATTGACAACTAGAACTAGTAAGAATTATTCTGTGTTCAATATAGGCAATCAAATCTTATCCTCAGATTACAAAAACTTTAGAGGAAAACTTTATAAATTGAATCGTTTTTGCTAAGTCTATCCGTCCAAGAGGTGTTCTCCTCGCTTCATAACACGATTAATCAAAACCACTTCAGTTGATTGCACTACTCTAGCACAAGATCTTGGAGGCTTTGCTTTCTTTACGGTGTTTGTGAGATCAATGGCCATCCAAGCCATACTAACAAGAGCAACTACTTGGTAAACACTTCAGGTTTAGTCATCTTAATTTCTTCCTCGGGGTGTTTCTCTTAATTGGAACGATGATACTCGACTCACGTGGCAGTTATCCATCGTCGTCCCTATTTCTTTTAGCTTAGAATCTCAAAGGTTATTCGTTAATGGTCTGGACGTTGTAAGTAGATGAATGAGAACCCATTTTATAACCAAGAGGAGAAGATTGACGTCGTTTCCTCTCCCGCCTCCCTTGGTGACGTTCTCAGTCGCTGGAAACTATGAAGGTAAAAAGTGTGTGTCATTATTATGTATTTTATGGTGAGAGGATGAACCATTTTTGTGTCTCATCATCACGTTTCAGGGTGAGGGAGTGAACCTTTCTTGTGAGTCTCGATCCAGTAAACTCCAGACTTTGTTGGTGGTTCATGAAGCAACAACCTGTTACTCCAATCCTGGTTCACTGAGCGAGGAGTTATGTAACACTAATCCTGAGAACAGTAAAAACTTACTGCTTGGAGGTGTCAGACCCACTGGCCCAACAAGCAGCAGGTGTTGGAGTAGAGATATCTCCCAGGTCTCTTGTCGCCTTCCTTTGACTATGAAACGAGATAATTTGGTCTAATCCTTCACCTTTATCTACCAGAACTTAATTAAATTCCTTTTTGCATAAGGCATTATTGTTGTTGTCATTCATCATTCCTGTTATTTGTGTATAAGGAATAAATAAGGTTAATGTCTTTACTGATCATCATTAGATACCAGAATGTCAATGTTAAATTTATGTTAATCTTTTAAGACTTTATTGTGTTAGTTTGGACAGTTTTATTTGGTGTTAGAAAGTCAACAGCGATGTACTAGTTATAATCTTCTGTTGTTTCATCAGCTCTATGCTTAATGTTTTTCAGTGACGGAAAACTTACTGTAAATCACTCACTCCTTCAGTCATTGTTCACTCACTTCCTTACTGTCACCCACTCCCTTATTGTTACTCACTCACTGTCACTCATTCTCTCACTTTCACTTACGCTCACTGTCACTTACTCCCTCACTGTCACTCATTCACTGATAAAGCACAATTTTATTTCATTGTCACGCTAGTAACTCAATCATAAGTATCCATCAACCACTCATGAGTTACGTGTGGCAAGTATCAATATCTATCAACCACTTATGAGTTACGTGTGGCAGGTATCCGGGACGAGGGGAACAACAACACCTTCAGAGGGAACCTGGTGTCTGTAATGCTGTTCACTGGGACGTACAGAGGGAGGCGTGAGAACCAAAACACATTCTGGTTCGCGGGCTTCTCCCTTACCAAGGCTTCAAATACCATCTTGGAAAACAACATTGTAGCAGGTGAGATTAACAATACAAGCACAATTTCTGTCTTATTAAATAAATCAGGAAGAAAGAGCAAAGAAATATTGAGGTAATTGATAAATAAGTGTTTTAAGAATGTTGAGGAAATCGTTAATATATTAATTATAGGAACCCAACTGATTTGGTTAGGATTGAAATAATGCTTCAGAGTGTGGGAGAGTTATGTTGGGGACAAGTGAAGGGCATATAGTCAGGGTTATCTGTAGGAGTGAGGTTAAGACGACAGGAATGGCTCTACTGTTAGGTACTAAAATATGGAGATATATGCCATAGTAATAGGGGTTTGGTCTCAGAATATTACATATGATAGATGAGTTATTGTGAGCGCCTATAAAGACCACGGAGTGAAAATAGTGAGGAGGAAAGAGACAGGTTTTTGTGAATTCATGAATAAATGCATTGAACAGTTCAGTGGGAGATATTGATTGATAGTGATAGGCGGATTTAGTCATGAGATTAAAATGGAAATGGCGAGAGTCGACTGAAATCTGTGTTGAAAGAGGATTAATCGTTTGCGGGAAATCTGGCTAAAAACAGAAGTTCATAAGTTTTACGTGGAGATGTGGCAATGGCGTGTATATAGAGGTCTGTTATGAGATATGTCTAGTACAAAAAAGAAAGAAATATTAGCTGGATGAAGTAAATGAGTTGAAAGATGATGAATATGGCTTGTGTGAGCATGATTTAACACCCATGACTATATTATCAGGATGGAAGAAAATCATAACAGTAAACTTGGTAATCTGAGGAAACTTAATATGACAGAAAAAATTAAGAAAATGACTAAAAGAAAATGACTCCAAGTTAATATGAGTGAAACAGACACAGGCAACAATAGGTTACATTTCCAGGTATACTTCATCTGTTACGAACACCTCGACCAGACAATACATAAATAAGATAAAATTGCAGAAAATGTGAGAATTTGTTTATCAGTTATTAATCCAGAAAAATCGTATTGCCCTGTTGAGAGTATCGGAAATTAATTAGACAGATGTTAAATATTTGTTAAATGCTGTAATTTTTTAATAGAGAGAATAATGTGTGTATTAAAGTGTGAGATTAAGAGACGACTTGTTCACTGGTGAATGAAGGAATGGCTAAAGGCCTTCAAATGCTCTTATGGTTGTTGAATAGTTTAGTGGATGGGGCAGTAACGGAGGTGAAGGACGGAGTGAGTGAGTGAGTGAGTGAGAGACATTGGATACTAATGTGAGGTAAATCTGCTGCTATTCGTAGATGATTTTAAAATAGTTGCATATTATTGAATTAATATTTATTAGAGGGAAATAAATAGTCATTGTCAAGAGAGGTGGCAATGGATGTAAAAATAATATAAATTGATTAAAGGTAAGAGTTAAAGAGGGAACAGAACAGATGATAGAATGCAGAAAGGAAGTAAGGGTGGTGCTTCAGGTGTCAAGGAGTGAGTCACAGCAAAGGGAGAAAATCATAACGAATTGGAATACAGAAAAAGTCGAGGAATATAAAGATATACAGTTGACACATGACCTCAGAGAGAGAGAGAGAGAGAGAGAGAGAGAGAGAGAGACTTAACGACATCTTCTACACCTTAAATAAATCAACACTAAGCTGGCCTCAGTAATAGCCCAACCTGGAACACGAGAGGCGATCATTATTATATTTATATACCTGGCGTCCCTGTGTGGCCTGGTGTCTTCCTCTCACCTCATCACTGTGGAAGCTGGAAACGCCGGGACAGGTGTTTTCAGTCTCCTAGATAACAACATAGATAGAACTTTGTGATGGTGATTCTCAATGATTCTTACGTTATTAAGCACCTGAACTATTGATGCTATATATTCCATTAGATTTGTACCTTACACAAATCCATTATATTTAACTCTCACGTTTTCACTTGGGGAAGATTCCTGGCCAGTAGTTTGTGCAGGAGTTTACCCAGTGTGGCAGCGGCTGTAACACGTCCTCCTGTAGGTCATAAAAGGCACTTAGAAGGGTCGTAGAGGTCCAGGTCTTACCCCCTCTCTGCCATATACTCCCCCAATTAAGGGACATTCAACCTTACTTTCTTTTATCTATGTGTCTATGCATTTTCACCTTTGTTTTTTTCCCAAGGTACAGGTAGGTGGTGACTCTTTAACTATAGATACTGGAGACGTGAAGTAAGATGGAAAAATGGGATTAAAACTCACATGGAAGAGACAATCACTCAACAAGAAACTAAAATAGTCTTCTCACACCAACGTAAAGATCCATCAGCTCATCTCACATTCACACAATTGATCAATAGAAATATCTCCACCCCCCCCCCATCAACTAACCTTAATAAACCATCTACTACTATTAATCAAACTAATCAACTCTTTCACTTTACGCTAAACAAATGTGTATCACCCTAACCCATCTTCTCTGATACTCTGGATTAATAATTCCTTCACATCAACATTCCAGGTTCAGAACAAGTTGGTTTCCAGACCTATGGAGAATCATGTGATGTTGAGAGCAGGTGGACTAATAATGAAGTTCACAGCGCCATCTACGGTGTCCAGGTAACACTAAAATACTAACCTAACCTAACCCTACACTCTGTCTTGTTAATTACATTTCATAATCTTTAAATAATATTAACATAATTAACGTTGGTATTTTATTTTATTGTTTCGTGGATTTTTTCCTACTTATTCTTAAGGTAGGTTTATATCAAGTCATATTTAATCTCGATATAAAGTTTATTTTCGTTTTATGTCTGTGTTAGTTTTTCTTCGTGTATTAACTGTTTATTCTTAGTTTATCGTCTTCTTTGATATACTGTTTTTTACTCGTTCTGTTATTTTATCTCTTTCTGTTTATATAAGTGTTGCGTTATCTTCTATATTGTGTTATCTTTATTAGTGTTATCTTACCACATTAAGCTATCTAACTTCAGTACTCTTACCTTCCACACTTGACTATTTACATTCATGTAAGCTTTTATAATTGCTAAGATTGATTCATAACTGCTATATCGTTCGTTATCAATCTAGCTTCACACTGGCACGGCTACACCCTCCCTCCCTCCCTCCCTCTCTTCTTCCTTCCTTCCTTCCTTCCTGGCCTCATCCCTACTCTTCCCGTCCCTCTCCCTGGCCCTACCTAACCCCGCCTCCCCCTCCGACATAATATCCCTAAATCTGTTATCTTGTCCCGACAGATGAAGAGAACAGGGGGAACGACTTCTCGCGAGCAGTGTCAACGCCTGGCGAACTTCTACGTCTGGCGAGCTTGGTTCACCGCCTTCTATATGGAGCACTACGCTTCTCTCCTCCTCAGTAATGTATGTACGACAGAGAGAGAGAGGGGGAGAGAGAGAGAGAGATAATAATAACCTTGGTGGGGAATAACAATACCAATAAAACTCATAATAATAGCATAACTAGTAATAATGTGATGATGATATAAATTAAAACTATTACTAAACATCACATTAATCGACATAGGACCAGGTAACACAGGTGCATCCTATTATAATGAGTTGGACACTGGCAGGTACTGGCTGTGGACTGCTATAGAGGAGTGACCCAGCAGGTGTACGGCCCTCCAGCCATCTCTCACACCTACCAAGACAAGACCGCTACTGTTCAAGACTCGGTGTTCGTCGGGGCCTCCCCTGATCACACCTGCGACTACGTCAGGTCCAAGGCGGACATCCAGGACTTCTACGGCGGGGTGTTGGGTTCACAAGATCAAGGAGAAGGCAATGTTGGGGTGTTGCTGTCAGTCTTCCTCTCTAGAGCTTCCAGTAGGTCCTTTTGTACGTGTGTGTGCGTGTATGAGTGCGTGCGTGCTATAAGACCATAAGTAATCATCTTCTGAAGGTTTGATCAAATGGTTATGAATTTCAGGTGTTTTATCTCCAGTACAGCACAAGACATAACATACTCCTAAGCCTTTTTTTATAAATCATTGTGTCAGGTTATCTGTATTGTGTTCTGAACTAAAACCCTATTGTGTATTTACTGTAGTATGAAAGTGTGCATATAATAATAATAACAACAGCATCTATCACTTATCATTACAGTAAACAGTTACCCGGCCCTACACGGAGCCTCCTACATCACAAGGGTCAGGTTCGCTCATTACGAGACCCGGGAGTGTGGCAAAGACGTGGCTATCATGACGAACTACAACGCTGATGACGCCACCCATCCAGTGTTTGTTCAAGGCCTTACTTTCCTCGACACACCTCACGATAATTACCTCTTCCTCCACAGGTGAGTTAGAGAAGCCTGTGTTCCTTACTCTTCTTCCACAGGTGAGTTAGTGTATAGCAAGAATTATTCTCTATGATGTAGTACACTGTATGCTATTAACTGTAGACGGTGAGTGTAAGAGCCTTGACCAGTTCTGAGATGTTGCTTCACGAGTCACAACATGAAGAAAATAATAGTCGTGTTGTATGGTAAACCTAACCTAACCTAACCTATCTCATATCTGTTTATAATAAGGGATCCATGCTAGCCCAGTTAACCTCAAATAACCCCTCCCTCCCTCCCTCCCTCCCTCGACCGACCATCCTCTCCCTCCCTCCCTCCCTCCTTCCCTCCCTCGACCGACCGACCTTGTTGTGGTAAAGCATTATTGAATATCGGCAAATCGGGTCCCGTACAGATGATGGATGCCTCAACTTTGTCCTCATAGTAGTAAATTTCTCTATTGGTTTCTGATGCGTGGTTTTACAGTCAGTGACACCTTCTCCCCTCCACTCCCCTTCTTCCTCCCCATCCCCCTTCCTTCCCCTCTTCATTTCTGCCCCCCTTCCCCCTGAAAATGGGATCTGTCTGTATGCTAGATCGGTGTGTTGATCTTCTTATATGGACGCCACTGTGTGTGTGTGTGTGAATCTATGTACCAGGGTATAAGTATTTATGAATTTTATTATATTAAGAAAGAATTAGCATATTTCTGTGAAGTTTTGCTGGAAGAAAATAACCAGATTTTAGTAATAAAGAAGCCAAAAAATTGAGTGCAAAATCAAAATGGCTTTAATAAGAACACTCTAATTACACGCAAGAGTTGGAATTGTGGTTTATTATTGGAACAATCACCGTTGCAATAACTTCAACTTAGAAACCTTAATAAAAATCTAATATTCTCTCCCATATTTGTTTTGTCCAGGTTTTCTTTAATCGTCTTTTATTTACTGATTATTTTCTTTATAATGTTTTAAGAATCATCATCCATTACTATTTTCACTCAATGTTTATAATTTATTTGTTGTTCCTCACGTCAACAGACCCAAGCTGCATCTGGTGAACCCGGGAGATTGTGTTGACATGGATTGTGACGGCCACAAGAAAGTTCTCATACAGGACGTGGATGGATCACTCTCAGGTCTGTTTCTATGACTCTCTTTGTGTCTTTCTGTCTGTCTTTCTATGTCTCTCTCTATGTCTGTCTTTCTCTGTGTGTCTCTGTCTGTCTCTCTCTCTCTCTATGTCTGTCTGTCTTTCATTTTGCTTGGTCATTTTCAGTCGGGTAAGCATGAGAAAATTTAAATTGCTTTTTTTAGTAAATTTTTGGGAACAGAAATAAGATCCCGACACCTGATTGGGTCCCATTCATAGCTCATGATTGGATGGCTGCCTGCTATTGGTTGAGGAGTTTGTTATTCATGACATCATTGTTTGTGGATTTCTTGCTTCCTGACCCCTCAATATTGACTACGGCAAAATTGGGTTTGGTTGGGTTGGGTTAAAACGCTACTAAAAAAAAATGGTGCAATATAGTTTTTAAAAATATCCTCCTTAACTTTAATTTAGTTGACAGAAAATTGGCATGGCAATAGAACTACATAGGCCTACTCATAAATAACTGGGGAAATTACTTAGGCCTACGAGAAACTTAACTCATTACATACACTCTGTCAACACTTAACTCATATAGTCGATCTTCAGTTCAAGACTACAAGTTCTGTGTGTGTGTGTGTGTGTGTGTTTCATCATTTATATGTTAGTCATTATGCTGCATGTTTCAGTAAGGCTTTAAGAGTTAGGTGTTCATCAATAGTTATCCTGATGATTGAACTTTGTCTAACTTCATGTGACATAATCAAAGCTGATCATTTATCAGTACATCCTATCGTTATACTAAGCGTGTTAATGTATATAATTACTGTATTATAATGAACGTCGTGTGGAGTACCAAGTCAGATCGGGTCGGGTCAGGTAAGGTCAGGTCAGGTCAAGAGAATGTCTAGAATTTGGACTAATTAATAATACCTGAGACTCTTCCCAAAATATCTAACCTTACGAAGGCTTCTGTTACCTGGCCTGTATTCACCTGCTGACGTCAGGTGTACAGTACATCAGGTTTTAAGGGTCAACTAATCATGGGCAATGGAACACACGCCAGGGTAATATAACTCCTCACTTATTAAAATAAAAATAAAATTACTATAAACTGATTTGTAAAATTTCAACGTCAAATGGTTTTTTATTACCTGAAGATTAAGCACCCTAGTTTGTGACTGTGAACCTAACCTAACCCAACTTAACTGTAACACGTCTTTCATTTCTCTATCTTACATACACCAAAGGTTTTACCACGAGACAAGCGTGTAAGTATGAGGAAGAAATTGATCTCTTGTTAGAATGTCAATAACAAACTCCGTCTTCACCTGTCTGTCTGTCTGTCTGCTTTAATAATGAAGGCTTAAGGTCAAGGCTGAGACGAATAACACGTTCACTGGTAAATGTTGGTGACGTGACGTGTCGATTTTGTTGTAACTATGATAATAGTATTTTAGTTAAAAGATAAATATTTCGAAATAACGCCCAACCAAATTACATCATAACTTGTGAATAAAAATAATTGCTTTAACAGATACAGGAGAAAGTTTGTTTGTTAGTCTTAATGTTCATGATAGCCCGAGTCTTACATTTTTATAGGATTTTGATTGTTCATTGCACTCAACTGCACATTTTTCTAGATGTAACGGTGCAAGTAAACATTCGAAAAGTCATATGATTTTATTAATGAAGATCTATTGACACTTTTATGTTTATTTTTTTGTATCTGTTACTAGAGATGTTTACAAAGTGGAGTGGACGGCTAGACAACGGTATAGAATAGGTAATAAATCTCTGTAGAAGAACTCAATGATCTATTATCTAGCCTCAGTATCTTCCACCGGTGCAGGTAATAATGACACGTCCACGATCACATCTGTTGCGGAGTACGAGTGGGACGGTGCTGCAGCTCACGGTGTGGGAGACTACCGCATCCCTGTCAGTCTACAACAGAACATAGACGGCTCTCAGATTGAAGCTAATGACAAGTTCCCCAACAAGGGTGAGTGTAGTGTGAGGCACCAGGTTTATTATTTTCATTAACTGCGATTTTAAAAAGTTATATTAAATCCTGACTAATTTTTTCTAGTTATTAAAAAAAAATATATATATATATATATATATATTTGTACTTTTTTTCACTTTCTAAGAATAACAGATACAAGTATAACGAAACACATATATACATTTAAGTAAAATATTCCTGACTATGTACCTTCATTATCTGTGTCTTATATTTTGGTTGAATTATTGTTAAGGTTATTGAATTCAGATGAGCTAAATGAGGTGTGTTGTTTCCTGGGTGGTGGCAGGCATCGTGAGGGACGGGTCGTGCGTGGAGGAGGCGGCGTGGCAGGCCTGGCGGTGCACCACACTCGCCCACCGCATGTTGGTGCTAGAGAGCCTCGATGTTGACACTGAGGTCCGCCGACTCTCACCTATCGCTCTCATCGCCAACCCAGGTGTGATTGTTCATGTTAATTAGTAAAGCTCCACTAATTTTCAATATAGGTAAGACGGGTCCTGGTAATTAAATGTAATCCTTAATAATCACAGGTAATTTTTATTTAATAATCTCTTTTTGACCCGAGTGCGATCATTAGAACTAAACCATAATCCCTTAAGTAGTAATCCAGGTGGAATTCATCAAGCTTTTATCAAGGTAAAACATTAGTGTCTGTCTGTCTGCAGTGATAAAAATATAAGGAGGTATTTTTCCCACCAGACATAATTGCCTATATTAAGACATACACTTCCACACCTCTTAACAAAGATGGTTGGAGTAAGACATACACAGCCATCCTCCAGACGGTGATGGCAAGGTTTTGACACCCCCTTCCCCTAAATTGCAGTTTGGTTCATTTAGAAGCAATCATCCCTTCATCACACAAACACATTTCCCTAAGGCAGAAATGGCTACATAGACATAACATTCCCCCACCAGGCATAGATGGCTACGTGGACCTGGTGAACGGACCCAAGGATCATGGCTGGTGTCTGGGTTACAGCTGTCAAGAACGCATCTCTACCTTCTACTCCATCGTGGCCACCAACCATGTGTACGAAGTAGCCATGACCGGTACCCCGCCTCAGGTAGGTGGTGCGTGAGGTGACTCCTGGTCCTAGGTGGTGCATGACGAACGACTCTAGGTGGTGCCTGACTCTAAGTGACTCTGAATCCTAACAAAATCCTAGGTAACTCGTGACTTTATAAAACTCCTGTCTCTAGGTGACAAATGACTCGAGGTGATTCGTGACTATAAGTGATTTGGTGATTTATGACCAAGTGGCTCATAACTCTATGCGACTCATTGATTTAGGTGACTCAATTTCAGGGGACCTCTGACCCAGAGTGAGTCTTGTCTTTAGGCGAGCCATGAGTCGAGGTGACTCAGTGGGTCTTTATGGTTAATGAACCTAGGTGAGTCATGGGTGCAGGTGCCAATTGATCTTAGGTGAATTCTGATCCTAACTTACTCATGAGCCAAGGAGACTAATGAGTTAGGTGGTTAATGAGATAGGTAACTCATGAACCCGGATGACTCGTGAACCCGGATGACTCACGAATCTATGCGAGTCACGAGGAAAGGTGTTTGTGAGGTGTAGATAAGTCGGGAAGGTGTGGCCATTGTAATACAAGGACAGTTATGACTTAATCTCCGGGAGGTGTTATGTAGGAGGTGGTAAACTGTGTGACCTAGTGTGGGGGGGGGGGGCATCGCATTCTCTCTCTCTCTCTCAGTAACCAACCCCACACATACACATTCTAACCTCCCCTTTCCTCTCCTTCCCTCTACCAACAGAAACTCCGTCTCCACCTACTCCACACAGCTCCGGGTGAGTCGGTGGTATTACGACTCTTCTACCCCAAATCTCAACGTTATGATGTGTACGTGGACGACACCTTTATCCCTCCTACGAACATCGATAACGACGAGTTTCCTGACGCCTACCAGCTCGTTCCCGATTACCTAGATGATCCAGAGGCCTTCTTCCCAACCCTGAATGATGTAGGTGTTATTGTAATCCCTTTATTGTGTGTTAATTAATGTTTGAGGAGTTGTATGTGTTTTATGTTGGTACATTGTTGCAGGTGTAAATAATTTCGTCTGGTATATTCTCGGGTGTAGAATTATCCTCCTAGTATCTTCCAAACGTAAATTTGTTATCCTTTTAACTACTCCTGAGATGTGTCATTATGTCTTCCTAATATTCCTCTTGGGGATATATATGAGTCTTCTTTTATCTCTTCGTCCTAAAACCTCATTTTTTCTTCTCCCGCCTCCGCCTCCTCCTCCTCCTCCGCCTCCTCCTCCTAACACCTTCTCATGCAACTTCTGGAGTGGAATTATCAATAAAGGAAGTAGACTGACTCTTCATGTTTCTTCCTCTTCCTCATAATTCCTCCTCCTTCTCCACTTCCTCTTCCTTAGGACTCCTCCACTTCTTCATCGTTCTTCCTTGCCTTATCCTCTTCATGCCTCCTCTTCCCCATAACTCCTCCTTCTCATTTATTCTTCCATCTCCCCTCACCTCTTCTTCTTCCTCCTACAGACTGTGGGGACCAACTACCTACAGAGAAGAGCCAAGTTTCTACACGTGGTAGTTGGTGGGGGCCAAGTCGTGGACATTATAATGACTCCTGCCATCATCCTCACGCTGGGCATTGTGGTTGACATCGACAGTATCTTCGAGGAGGATGTGGTGAATAATATGGCCCTCCTACTCGACGTGCCCGTAGAGAACATCAGGATTACGGATATCATCCGGGAGGACGGAGGGAGGAGGAAGAGAGGTACCTCAAAAAATGTTGGGTTTAGGGTGAGTGAACTACTGTAAGGTGATGGTGAGTGAGGATTTGGTGGGAGTGTAATAATAATTAATAAACAATACGCTGTAACTAGATTCACTGAAATAAAAGTAACTTTATAAGTTCTTATTGTCAACAAAGTCAACATTTTCATCTAATGAACATTTGATTGAAAAACTATGTATTTATTTATTTTTTGTAGAGAGAACATAACCTCAAATAAAAAGTCGCTAAAAATTGGTGATGAAGGAATGATACGTGTGTTTCCCGTGTGCAGTTTGAGGTAGCAGGTCCCCCAGCGCCCTCGGGGAAGAACAAGACAACGAACATCACAGGTGACGTCCTGGACTACGATCAGCTGCTGGAGAAAACTAAGAACTTAGTCCTCGAATTTCAGAGTTCTTGCAGTACCTGTAACCTCAGCATTACCACGATGATGGTAATGTCAAGTTGTGTTCCAAGTAATGCCCCCCCCCCCCTCCCCGCCGACCACACTGTTAGTGACTGCTGATATAATGACCGCCAAGTCCCTGTTGTACAGGCACCTCTTGTTAGAGTAACATTTAAGTATGTCACATCCTTAACTTAACTAACAACAAATGTCTGTGTTATAAATTCTCCACGACTGTATTGTATTACTCTTGTCTTACAACTGATGTGTTGAGGTGCTGGAGTCTGATCATGATCACTGATTTATTTAAAATGTCTTAATTGGTGAATCAAATAAATAATTCCTTGTTTAGACAGACAACAGGGGAGATAAATAAGGAGATTGAGAGAGAGATTTATGGTTAAAATATTGAGCAAGGTCAAGACTTTGCTCAATATTAGGTCAGGTCAAGGTCACTAATTGAAGTATTATCTATTTCATTTCCATACTGAGTAGATAGAATTAAACATCTTTCGTTTAGAGTGAGAGAACCAACTAACCAACCCACTGTTCAACACCACTATAGGTAACCCTGCCAGTTCCTCCTCCCGAAGACCCTGGACCACCAGCTACCAAAGAAGAAGGGTTTGTGGTCATCCCGGGTGGCGAGATATTCAGCAATATTCAGCAGCAGGAGGAACAGCAGAATTTGGTGAAGAGTTTGACAGGAGAGATATTTGAGGTACCAAAATCTCTACGTTTGGTGGAGGAAGTGCCGCCATCGATGCCTGCTTTCTTCGTGTTCCCTACCCAACTCTCAGTCTCTGCCCTGACGGATGGAGTGAGTATGTTTATTAGTGTTTCTCTCTCTCTCTCTCTCTCTCTCTCTCTCTCTGATGAAGATTACCAGCTCATAAGGGATAAACTACGGAGAATTATCTGGGAGGAATCACACACATAGACGATACGATACATGACTTCATGGTAATTCTTGATATAATAAGAGAGAAAATAAATAACCCGGGGAAGAGAGGGAATTATGACCAAGTGGATGAATCCCCACGAAGGTCTGCAGAAGAAAATACCAGATGTGGAAGAAATGCCGGAGGACAGAACACCATGTGGATTATATAGTTTACAAAAGAACCTTAAATGTGGTCGGTCAAGAAATTAGATCAACGAAACGGCACCTCGAGATGAGACTAGCCTAAAATATTAAGATCCCAAGTCCTTTTATAGGGATGCCAAGAGTAAGATGAAACCAAGGGTACTTACTGTTGGTCCCCTGGAGGATGACTGACAAACAACTAATACCTTAACTGAATACTTTGCATCAGTATTCACAAGAGAGACGATGTGTAGTATGTGAGTACCTAAGAGAATGTATACGTCAGCGGCGGAAAGTGAGTCGAGAGAGATAGCAACTGCAGAAGATATCATCAAAAAGAAAATAGTCAGCCTGGAAGAATTAAGAAAAAAAACCTGGAGTGGACGTAGCACAGACCAAGGTGATAAAGGAGATGGAAAACGAGATTTGCTCTCCATTAAGACTCTTATTCAGGAAATCCTTAGATCAAAGTAAAGCGCCTAGAGCCGACAGCCTGGATATCAGCCAACGTCACCCCAGTATACAAGAAGAGCAGCAAAAGTACAGCAGAAAACTACAGGTTGCTCAACCAAACATCTCACATATGGAAACTCGGAAACAATTCTGAGAGATGTTATTATTCAACACATGACCGAACAGTCTTATCAACGCATTGCAACACAGATTTATGGTAAAAAAATAAGGTCCTGTTTGACAAACTTCTGAAACGGCAACAGGCTACGTGGACCAAGGTTAATCAGTAGTTATATTGTAGCTACATTAATTTCCTAAGGCATTTGACAAAGTCCCACATGTACGACGAACCTTAAGATCCAGGCACACGGCATCACGGGCAAGATTTTGACTTGGATTAACAATTGGTTCGAAGACAGACAACCAAAAAGTTGCTATAAACTGAATACATTCTGACTGGGAAAAGGTCTCTCTTTGGCCCCACCTGTTTGTGATCTACATAAACGACATAGATGACAATATACTAGGCCACATTGTCAAGCTTGGGGACAACACGAAGATATCTGGGAAGGTTGCAAGTGAAATCGATATCGCGTCAATGCCCAACAAATCACTAGGAGCCGTTCAAATTGTCCTGAGACTGGCAAATGCTCAACATCACGAAATGTAAGACTACAAGCAGGATACAACATACTTAATTACAACTATACTGTTAATAGCATTTTCCTGGATATTGTTGATAAATAGAAAGATCTAGGTGTTGTGATGATCATCTTGTTCATATACCGGATAGTGTTATGTTACTAATGCTCCTTGTTCCTCTACAGGGTGCAGTGGTTAACACCCTGGGCCTCAGTACAGACCCCTGGATGATAACAGTCAGGCTCACTGGAGGACCCCCGGAAGCCGTTCTGCAGGGTACGACCACTGTGGCCTACAGGAACGGCTCTGCTACGTTTACAGATTTGTCAGTCAATACAACGGGTGTTGGCTATGGTCTAAATTTCAGCATCTCTCATCCTCAGAGCGCGCCTCAGTTAGCTGTCCAGTCAGCGTCCTTCAAGTGAGTCCTTGAGGTATTTTGGTCATCAGTAAAGGGAGTTGTGTGTGTAATCTACTTTAGGTATAATTTGGCTATCTTATGTAAACGACGTCTTAAATTAAACATTATATTTTGATGAGTAAATTAATTTTCATCAAATTATACAAATAAAAACCAAAAGTTATCCCTTTTCAAGAAAACTCCATTTGATTTTTAAGACTTAATCGGCGATTCTATCTATTTAGCGTCACACAGTCAGTAGATATCTATTTACAAGATATTTTTACCTCCCTCCAGTATCGACCTGAAGCCAGCAAAACTCCTCGTAATGATGCCTGAGTCAGTTATAGCCAGTCAGTTGTTCAGCTTGAATGTCTCCCTGGTGTACGAGGACGCCCAGAACAACACCCCTGTGAACCCCGCCCACCTTCAGGTACGAAGATCTCCTTCAGTTCCTCCAATATGAGACGGATGTATTAATAATATAAAGTGGATGTGTACTGAGAAACAGGTGTGTCAGGGATACAGTTCGAGTCCCTGTGTGAGGTCAGTCATGATGGGAAACATTTCTGCTTCAAATCCATCTACATCAGTGCCTGAGGCGTGCCTGAGCCAAGGTTTACTGTGTTGGTTAAGGTCGCAAATGTTGAGTGGTGACTGGGAGCGATACTTTCAGGTAAAGATTAAGAGGCGGAGGTGTGCAACAGTAATATGGTCGGAAGTGATAGAGAGATAATGTATTAGTAGGTTCTTAGGGAAGCCAAAACTACAGACAAAACAGATCGTGATCGTGGGACTGACAGGACCAGATAAGATAAAGGCACAAGTACCTGTAGTTCCTCCTTGGGGGAAGAACGTTGGGATGAATATACAGTTAGGAAGTAGAGGTAAGAATCATTGCCTGGGTGAACCAATGTTTCTATCGCCAGTAAGTCACTAGGATGACTGAAGATAAAATGCATAGGATGATGAACCGAATAATACACAACTAATGAAAGACTTGGAGGTTGTTGGGGTCTTCAGATAGTTGGCAGGGGATAAATTTTGTCAACAGTGAAGTTATTTATGTTACAATAACACCTCGGGGTCTAACTGATGAAACAGCACAGTTTTACTAGACACTGTTGCAATGTTCAGGTCTTGTATGATCAGGAAGGAACGGTACATTAACTCATTTATAACCTGTTCCATTTAAAAGCTCTACTGACAGATCAGAACCTAAGAAGAGAAAATACGGGAGAACTGAATAAAAACAGAAAGGTAAAGTGAACGGAGAGGAAGAGTAAAATGGAATCTAAGTAACACATAAAGACTAATCCCCTTCCCACCTTTCATTTCACCTACTGATTAAACACCTTAACATTACCTGAGGCACCTGGTGGGTAGGTAGGTAAGGATAGGGTGGTTAAACTTAAGGTGAAATAATCTGGGGGGCTAAGGTTAATGTGATGCGTATATGGGATATGTGAAGGATTCTGGTCAGTTCTGAGAGTGTGGTGACCTTGATGATGCCCGAGTGAGTTGTCAACCCACCTATGCTTCTCCCTCAGTAGTGTATCTACAGGAGGTGTCTGAGGGGTACACACTAATAGTTAGGATAGTTAGATTAGGATTGAATGGGTTAGGTTCGATTAAATTATGCTAGGTTATGTAATGTCATGTAAAACACAACGTAGACCAAGTAAGGTTAATTCTCTCTCTCTCTCTCTCTCTCTCTCGGGGAATAGTAATCAAGAATTATCTCTCCACAGGGCCAGACCATGACAGGAAGTATCACCATCGAGCCTGAGGGAGTTATACAGGGCAACGTGAGGTGAGTGTCCATACTGTATGTGTGTGTGTGTGTCTGTATGTTACTGTGTGTGTGTGTGTGTAGAGTAATATATACGTGTGTGTGTGTGTGTGTGTGTGTGTGTGTGGCTGTCATCTTATACATACATGTCTGTGGGTATGTTTGTGTTGCATCCCTGTGCATATTAAGTCAACAGGTAGGTAATACATACTGTATGTACTCATTACCTGAGCTGAGGTAAATAAACGTTTGAGTCCATGAGTGATAATTATTTATTATTGTGTTCGTTATGATAAGAAAAGAGAATTGATTTATTAAACTTTTCTTTTCTTCCCCTTTCTATTCATCCCCCTGCTTCTCCTCCTCCTCCTCCCCCTGCTCAATTTGCTCCTCCTGCTTCTTCTCTTCCTCCTCCTCCTCCTCCTCCACACCCTCTTCTTCCCCCTCCTGTCTCCGCCACTCAGCTTCGAGCTACAAGGAGGGGAAATGTCAAGTTTCTCTTTGGTTGACCTTCGTATCGACTCCCCACGGGCCTACACATACACCATACAGGCTGTTGTTATGCCTGCTGACTGGAGGCTTACGGCCAATGGTAAGTAGCAGCGAGGGGTGAAGGAGCACAACAGCAGGTGAGAGGACAATAGGTGAGGGAAGACAACAAGTGAGGGTGGACAACAAGTGAGGGTGGACAACAGGTGAGGGAGGACAACATTAGGAGAGGGAGGACAACAGGTGAGAGAGCACAACAATAGGTGAGAGGACAATAGGTGAGGGAGGACAACAGATGAGGGGGGACAACAGGTAAGGGAGGACAACAGGTGAGAGAGGACAACAGTTTAGGGAGTACAACAGAGTCAAGGTAAACATTAACCGCTGTAATATATGTCCATGTTCACCCCAGGACGGCTTGTGGTGGGGTCCGGGCAGCAGGAGGATGAGATGGCAGTCGAGTTTATGTTCCTAAGCATCAGACAATTGATGGCGTTGGTTAACAGGAGAAGGTGCAGGAGTACCACATCCACCATCCGGCAAGTGAGTCTATATTTCTGTTAGGTTCATCATAGGTTTCTCCGAGGCTTTTTGTATATTAATAATAACTGGCGGTGCTTAATTGTATCTACAGTGAGGCGAAGTAGGTCTGAGTTACCCCCCATCGTAAGTACTGTACTATGTTGGGTCTTTCTCCAACACATTACAACTAAATAAGCATATATGTTTATTAATCCGTCTCTGATTTTGTTTCCCCGTAAAGGTATATATATTCTCTTGAATTATTTACAAGTAACTTACAAATTTAAAAGTTATTCCTCAATGACTTTTACTCAGATGACATGTTTTATATACCCAGTTCGCGGAGGCAATGCAGGCGGCCATGAGGGAGCCAGTTGGTACAGTCATAGACAGGAACAACATGAGGCTCACAATCAAGAGCAAGAGACGTTTCGTGGTTGCAGCTGTGAGTGTCATAATGTACTCTTACTTGTCCTCTACTCTGACCATTATGATAAAAAGATCTCCTTCAAGTCTACTGCTTCTGTGTGTCATCTCTAAGCGACCAGATCTATGGCGCGCGCGCACACACACACACACACACACACACACACACACACACACACAGATAAATAGATAGATAGACAGACAGGCAGATAAACAGAGAGACAGATAGACAAAGAGTTAGACACATAGATATGAAAGAAGGTAAAATAAAAAACATCACCCTGATTGATTTCTTCACTAATCTTACGTGTTATTCACTCGTCATAATCTCACCCGCAGGTGTCAGGCGCTTCGACCACAGTGAAGGAGTTAACGAGGAGCCTGTGTCAAGATAGAAGGCTCAGGAGGACAATATTCCGCCTCGTTGTCGATAGGAGACGACTCACCTGCCCGAGCTTCCTGAGGCTGTACAGAGAAAGACCCGGGTATCCCAGCTTTAGACGAAGTTTAATGAGACCTGCTTATTTTTATAGGAGTTATTACCGACGTTATATGCGAAGGAATTATTATTAAGTACTGCAGATGTTAATAGGATGATTGACGAGGATACGATAAAATCTTAACATAAATAGAAATACCGAGCTAGTAATTAATCCTCGTGTGTTTATGTATTTCTGAATGTTTATTTTTATCTTATTTGTGTTTCTCCCTCTGCTTCTCTCTCTCTCTCTGCTTCTCTCTCTCTCTCTCTCTCTCTCTCTCTCTCTGCTTCTCTCTCTCTGCTTCTCTCTCTTTCTCTCTCCCACCCATAGAAACGTAATGCCAATCAGATCACTTCAGGACAGGTGGAGTCATGGGTCCTGTTCATTAAACAATTCAAATTCTCAGTTGTTGATTGAATCTGACTAATTTGTTCTTTAACTTAAAAAAAAAGACGTAGAATAACTAACCTAACCTAAGCAGCCACTGACAATTACTACACTAACACTAAAGTTTAGGTTATAATTAGCTCTGTAAATCAAGTATGTTTAATATGGTCTCGGTATATCAATTCATTATTATAATTTGACGTCTTTAATGTGTGTTATTTTGAAAGTTTTCTCCACGTGAACAAATTACTGTTAACAAATAATTAATATTAATAAAATTTAAAGGTTTATTTGGATTTTTTATTAATGCTCAGCCCAGTGGGAGTTAAGGTGTCCAGACTACTTATATCTATCTATATAACTACAACCACCAAGTTATAATAGACAAGAGATATCCTAAGGTTATATAATGATTATAATGAATAATTCTGGAGTATTGGGAGCATAATGAAGGCAAAATAAGACTTAGGTGTTTAGTTTCTTCCACAAATGTTCGCTGGTGTTATGAAGACTCTATGATAATCTCTCCCCGTGTGTTACCTCGTGTTCTGTTGAGTTACCTTCTGTTATTTCCTGTTCAGGGATTTCGTAGATCACCTGTGTCTCACAAAGTTGTCTCAGGAGATCGACATGGTCCAAGGCAACAGGTGGCAGTCGTCTGAAGCTCTGAATTACGTTCTTTAAAGATGGAGGTGTAGCCAACAACCTCGGTATACTGTACCTCTAGGGACCTTCTTCCTCGCCCCACAACGTCCTTAACCAAGTCAATTTTACAGGCCAAGATCTCACACAGGACCTCTGTAGCTGCCCTGACCACCTCCTCGGTGTAGTGTGACCTATTGAAAGTATAGCTTAGGTCATCACGGGTTCTTATAGCAGTCTTGTCATGCAGCTGCAGCAGTGACACGCTATAGGCACCTGCCGCAGGGAGGAGTGTGTATTATGATGGAATTTGACGTCACAAATGGGTTTAACCACGCCCTCCCAACGACTTAACAGTTAGTTAGTAATGACTTTTAGAGTAATGGAAACCTGATGTTTATATATGTATTTTTATCTTTATTTTTATTAATATTTGTAATTACTCCCTAAATTCAGGTGGTAAGGTGAAGTGTATAGTCACACAGTTGGTGAACCTCGACAAAGTATTTCTTGGAAGAGAGAGAGAGAGAGAGAGAGAGAGAACACAACTTCTTTTTATTCTCACAAAACAAGAGAGATATTGACCGGCCTGTGCACACTGACGGGGAGTTTTAATGTGATTGTGAATTATATGCGAGTATTCATTTATTACTAGTGGATTGTGTGCGTGTGTGTGTATGTGCGTGTCGTAATCAGCAACCCTCCAAAATTTGTCAACAGTTCCGGTAGTAATTTGTTGTGCATTTTTTATCGTTCTTATTAAAAAAAATAAATAAATAAAATTAAAATAGATACAAAATTATTTTGTAAATATTAACTTTAGCATTTATGATATATTTATTATATTGTCTGAAAAAATCGAGATAAAAAATGATATTTTTTTGTTTTCTTGTCATTACTCTCATTGTTAACTCTGTTTTTATTTTGTTTACGTCCCAGTGTATTTGTTGACATACCGTACGTCACTGGACTAAATGAAAGACCTACAGTGAGTTGTGGTTCTTTTATTTCGCTCAGTGACGGTGTATATAAAGTGAAAAATGAAAGTCAGTCCAAATTTATTTTATGAGTTCACACACACACACAACACACACACACACAGACACACACAAACACACACACACACACACACACACACACACAAACACACACACACACACAATTTGCATATGACCCTGGAAACAGTTCATTAAATACAGTCCATTTCACACTCACATTTTATACAATGACTGGCTGACTGAACACACTACAGCAATGACTGACTGACTGGATACTATACTATACACCAAGAACCTCAGTTCATACATGCAACCATACAACCAGTAATATAATAATTACTAAATAATAATGAAGACAAAAGACCCGACAGAGAGCCGACAGGAGCCTCTGGTCTCTTGTAAATTATTAAGTCGCGCCGCATCCTTCCCCCTTCCCCCTTCTCTCTCTCTCTCTCTTCCTACCTCTCATCTTCTCTTCTCTTCTTCCTGTCTATCTAGTTTATCACCCTTAATTTTCGGTCTTCGTCTCCGAGTCCGTGCCTAGCTTGTGTGTGTATGTGTATGTGTGTGTGTGTGTGTGTCTAAGCTGTACACCATCCTTCATCACCTCAGGTTCACCAGAAGACGATTATTATGTTTGTTTGTTTTTATTTCTCTTGTTAGGTGTCTTCAGAGTATACCAATGAAGTTAAGTTTTGGTGTCGTAATTCAAACTCTGATGTTGTGTACTGTTCCCAATGCCCTCTCCTTCAGGGAACAACAACTGGTATGATAGGAAGAGACAATAAGTTCGCACTCCTCTGCAAGTTTGATATATATATACTGTATGTTCCTCCTTTACCCTGCCAGTTTATTCCCTGATGTACGAGTATCATGTTGTTCTGGTAATGTACACCTCGTGCTGGCCATCACTACTACATACACTGTTGAATTTTGTTTAGAATATTGTTGTCATTTTACGATGGGTTGGTTTGATTTTTAAGTCATCTGTTGGGTTCTGATGATATTTTTTTGTTTACCTTTTCTGGTTCTGGGAAATATACAACTTATTTTCGGTATTCAGCTGATGACTAGTTGTTGGAGGTTTCTTCTTCGCATGGTTTAGTATCTTAGTGCATTATATGAATTCTTTTCTTGCGCTTCCTTCATATCCTTCCCGTGTGTTGATCCGCTTGACCACCAACGCTCTATACAGGTCTAGGATGTTTTATGCTTGGAGTGGTCATCTTTGGGACCTGGCCATCTGATCCGCTACATCCACCCTTAAGTTTGATGCTGCTCTGTAAAAGCCACCGTCTCAGGGGGTCTTCGTCCAGACATTGTAGTTTATAACACTCATGTGAAGTGTATTGATCACGATGACACGTTCTTATCAGTCTTATCTAAGTCATCAGTAAGGCTTCAGTCAGCATGATTTAACATCCTAGCAGGTATGGGTAACAGTCCAGCAGCTCCTAACCACAATATAATCCTAATTTTCATAAGTTTATTGGTTATATGTTGGTCAGGATTACATATACGTTCCCTGATTGTAGTGGTGAATGTGGTGTGGAATAAGGAGGGTCCACACTACTGAGACCAGTACAACCGTGTCTGTTTACATACACCGCAGCCTACCTGACTTCCATATCAAACTACACAAAGCTCAGAAGTTGTTTGAACCTATTTTGGTGATATAGTGTGGTGGAAAAAGAGTGACCCTCAGGTGCCCTTCCAGAGGCTGTCCACATAAAGGTTCTTTGCGAGGAAAGTCTCACGAGCCAACACCAATCCGATAAAGGCGTCAAGCTCCTGAAGGGAAATAGACCAGCTGTCGTCTCGGGGTTGTCATCAGTCCTGTGTGTGTGTGTCAGTGCACTTCTTTACACAATTTGGTCGTAGTGACGCCGAAAATTGTATTTATACGGGAACTTGGGTCCATTGATGGCTTCACAGTTTGATTTGTTAATTCAGTTGCACTTGGTTTGAGATTTTTTTAGGCTCTAATCTCTTATTAATTAACTTTTAACGAACCAAATAAAGGAAAATAAAACATTTTTTCTTGTGAATTAACCTTTATGAGTCACTTAAATGACTGAATATTGTTGAAAAATATCTGAATAATAATGACACATGTTTTACAAAATACTTTTATAAAGAAAACTGCGATAAACAACTCAAACATCCTTTATATGACTGACAATAGTTAAATAATAGATAATATTATAAAGAAACGTGTAAGCGATCGACACACTTATCAGCTCAAAGCATAGGAAGTTCCCCTTGGCACCTTAAGCTGCCAGTGTGCTCTCACGATCACTATTATTAAACACAAAGGCTTTGAATAACTCATAAGACAAAGTTTGGCATGCTATTAAATGGCTTTTTTAGAGGAGCATCTACATATGATAGACATTATTTCAAGTAATTGCGGTAATATATATTTTTGAATCGTGAAGAGACAAAAAAAGACAGTAACCAGTGTTGGCATACTTAGACCAACCACCTCATTTCATCTCCGTTACAAACTCTGATGGCAGACATTCCCCAGAATCTACTTCCGGCTGTCCATGTTTATGAACTAGAAGTCCCCGAATAACGACAATGTTATGCTTAAAGTTATCATCCGAATCTAGAAGGAACTAAGTGTCAAGTACTGTAGTATCGGCTCTTGTAGGAGTTGTAAATCATTATCATCTGTTGCTGCTGTACAAAACTTACAGCTTATGTCATAAAATGTTCCCCAATAACAATATATAAATTTTCTGCACTGCGTTGCCTTGCTTGTCCATTTTTTTCCAGAGAATCTTGTGAAAAAAAACACAGCAGGTAGGATGTAAGTAAAGCCATGGCTCTCAAAAATATATTGTGCTGCTTCAATGTAATATTTTGTATGCGGTAACAGAAACATGCCATTTATTTTTTGCTTTTTCCCTCTGCCATGTTCACCAGTCCACTGACAACTGGAAATAACATTACACATTTCTTGCATCTCGTAAATGAATGAACAGTAATTACTTTTAACATTCATCATTTTCTAACAATTTGTTACCAGTTTTATGTACTTCACTATTCCATCCTGATAATCAATGACGCCTTTCAGAGCTTTAGGTGTAGCAAATTTGTTTTCATTGAACACTTGACAAATTAACGACACACTTTGACGCTGGAAAGGTTTAGGGAAGTCTAATGAGCGAGTGAGTTTTGTAAGACGAAGTGGTGTTTCTGATCTTCGTCTTAAAGAGCTTTAACAAACACTCTAACTCGCCAAACACCGTGTACCATCCTCGGTAAAAGATAACTATTGGCATTTGTTGTACCGTTGTGTGCCTCTGTGGTCGGGAGATGATGTGGAGGCGTATGGTGGTGATTGTGTGTGTGTGTGGAGAAGTAGGTATGTTTATATTTGAATCAGTGTGTTGGTGGTGTGAGTGAGCGTTTCTGGGAGACAAATGATTTCGTGTCGATACATTTTACACAATGGACCCAAGTTTTAAACCCCGAGACTGAACGTTTCCAGTCCTTATATTAAGGCGTCTTTGAATGAAGGACAAATCATACAGTAATAGTTTGTTTACAATAACTGTTATTGGACAGTTGAGGAGTCACAACACAGTAATCCGCTGACATCAACAAGGAATTATAAGCTGAGGAACAAATTGATCTTCCAATCTTTCTCGTGCAGATCTGAGTCACCAATAACAATATTTCTTAATCTATATCACCTTTCACATATGTTGAAGTTTCATTATTTGTCTTAACCCATCACAGTTGACTTACCTTTATGTTATGTTGTTGTTGTCGTCGTCGTCACACCCAGCCACACCACTCTTCACCACACCCAACCACACCAGTCTACACCACACCCAGCCACACCACTCTTCACCACACCCAACCACACCACTCTACACCACACCCAACCACACCAGTCTACACCACACCCAGCCACACCACGGGTTGGTAAGTGGACTAACTATATCATAGGTATATATATAAAACTTGTGTATAAATTTGTAAAGGTTTGTACTGAGAAATGCATACCATCATCATCATCATCATTTGACTACCACCAAAAGCTTACATCGGATGCTGAAAAAGAGAGTAAATGGTAAGCTACACTCAGACATCAAGGCTAAATCCCCGCCCGCAGCTAAACAACACTGGAAACAAAGCTAAAATTGGCCTCTTAGATCTCGTCGCCTCGCTAAACCTCTCAACAAACTTCCATGCGTCCATCCCGTCCTGTGATTGGTCCCTCGTGAACTATTACCGGAGTTATCGTACAAAGTCGCCAACTTCTCGCACGGGGCCGTAATACTCTCGTACGATGTCGTAAAGTTCTCGTAACGTGTCGTAATCCTGGTGGGGGAGAGAGAGAGAGAGAGAGAGATCAACATAAAGTAGGGGCTGACAGGTAGGGAGAGAGAAACAGGTATACAAACAGGGAACTAGCAATAATGTAATGATACACAGGGAAGTAGAATGGCCGGCACTGCACTCGATCGTCCACACTTCCCCAACCCTATAGTTAGGTACTGTACCCAAAGGTTTGGACTAGGGGAGGGTCCTTGGGTGTGAACAAGAGACCCCTAGAACAGGAGGCGAGTGTTGTCTTCGCTTGGTCTAAGCACTTCTTTAATAATAATAATAATAATAATAATAATAATAATAATAATAATAATAATAATAATAATAATGTTTTGGACAGCAACATATCAGGAAAAAAATACCGATGCAGGAACCGTGTTATTCTAAATGAGCAAACGTTGTGAGACTGCTAGTTGCCTCATTTGCTTATTTTACGACTCGTTGTGCGACATTTCATCACCAAACTCTTTGTGTAACTGAGTTAACTAAATGCTCGAGGCTACTGTAACTTTATTGAACTTACTTGTGGTGAAAATATGAACGTCTAGCAAAGGCCATCCTCTAGTGATCTTTTCCTTGTTGTTTATTTGTATTGAGGTCCAGACACTCCCTCCCGAGACGTCACTAATATCTACTGGCAAACTAGCAACCCACTTCCCGTCCTGACCAGGGAGAGAGAGAGAGAGAGGAGAGCACAAGTTTGGTAGACGTGTAATAGAATTGATGCTCTCGGCCTCCTACAGCTCCTTACCAGGTCACAAGTAAAAGCTCTGTGCCTTTAAACTGCAGTACCAGGTGGTCATCTTAATAAATACTGGCCAGTTGCATATAGAGGTTGGGCAGGTACAAAGAAAGAGTCATGTTACGCCCCCGAGCGTTATGTTCCAACACCCATGACAAAGAATTTGGTTAAAGTGACGGCAATAATGGTTGAGTGTAAATGTGAGCTGCCTCTCATGGGGTGATAGGCTTTCTACAGTGTCTTTATGATTCTGTTCGTGTGGTGTTCACGTGATGTGGTGACTCGTCCATAGGTGTTGATATGAAGGATCTCACGTGGTCATAGGCCACAGCCACTGGCAGGGCCCCTGACGGCACCACCGCCCCTGGTAGGGCCCCTGGGGCGCCACCCTCTCTGGCAGGACCCCTGGGGGCACCACCCCCCCTGGCAGGGACCCTTAGGAAGCCACCGCCCCTGGCAGGGCCCCTGGGGGTGCCACCACCCTGGTAGGGCTCCTTGGGGCTGTGGCGCCCCTAAGAGGGCTTCTGGAGGCGGTGGCGCCCCTGTCAGGGCCCTTGGAGGCGGTGTCACCCCTGGCAGGGCGCCTGGGGGCTGTGGCGCCGCTGGAAGGGCCCATAGGGGCGCGACCGCTCCTGGAAGGACCTCTGGAGGCGCCACCTCCTTTGGGAGGGCCACTGGGGGCGCCACCGCCCCTTGGAGGTCCCCTGGTGGCGGTATCTCTTCTGAAAGGGCCCTGGCTCGCTGCTGGCCCTTAGGAGAGCCCCTGGGGGCACCGTTGCAACTGGGCGGGTCCCTGAACGCACTCTTTGCAGGGCACTACCTTCCAACCAATCAGCACAATCGTGCCTATGACGTCACACTCACAGGTCACTGTGATTGGCCCATGCCTCGGCGTCCCAAGGGCACTGTCAGCTTGGCGGCCGACAAGGTTTTTTGGTGGGAATACGTAAATATTTTCTCTAAAATAAGATATAATTTACCCGGTACTCTAAAATCATGGCACTGTTACAATGGTGTGGATGAGTAGTGTCGGTGAGTGGTGTGGGTGGGTGGTGTGGATGGGTGGTGTGCGTGGTTGATATGGCTGGGTGGTGTGGTGTGGGTGGTGTGGATGGGTGGCCAGCCGACCCGAGGCAGTTGTAGTTAGGATGTGAGGTGAACTTCAAGATGGAGGAAGGAAGAAAGGAAACAAAAAATAAGTGCTTGTGTGTGTAACAGAAAGACGATATAAATTTTCACTCCCTGGAACTTAGATTAACACAGCTTCATGAGTTACTTATTGAATAGCAAATTAAGGAATTATTTAACACTCCTGGACAAAACAGAAGAGGAGGAGGAAGGAGACCAGAAGTAGTCTTTGTCACGGAAAATTTGAAGTATTGTGTGAAGAAAAAAAAATGAAAACCGAGTTGAATACAGAATCAGATTTAATAAAGGTGAAGGAGTGTTGAGGCAAATTTAATTACAGGTACTGGATTAGTGTATAGAGGAGCTCCAAGGGGCGTGACAGGCTGGAAGGAAAAGCTATTGTGAATGAAACAACTAAGTGATCAAGATGTTGGAATCATTTCTTAGACACAGTTTGTTTCCTCACATAATAATATAGATGGAAGTAGTCAGGTTGTACTCGCCCTACTGTTGTCGTAAAGGTAAAAATAATAAACAATTAAGATTTGAAACAACGCATATAAACAATGAGAGGGAAAGTTGTATTAAAGTGTCAGGGGTGAGTGCCAGGGTGAGTGCAGGGGTGAGTGCCAGGGGTGAGTGTCAGGGGTGAGTGTCAGGGGTGAGTGTCAAGAGTGAGCGTCAGGGGTGAGTGTCAAGAGTGAGTGTCAGAGGGTGACGACCTCGGAGGATGCCATCACTAACTACGGTGATGTATCTACGTTTGACTCGTGTCTCTACTAACCTGGAATGCATACTTAAATATACTAGTTGGTGACGCACACTAATACATTATAAACCTCAACATCATAGACTACAACAGGTGAACACAGTAGATGAGTCTCATCATACATTCAAAAGTATTATAAATGATAATGAAGAATTATTCATACCATAGAAACAATTAAGAATGAATAATAATAATGATCCAAAATTGATGCATAAACTAGTAAATGTTATTATTACGCAGAAAAAAAAATCAATTAAATCAAAGTTATTAGTGAATTAACCAGAAGAATCAAGAAGGGTGGACTGTGAGGCAAAAATAGACTGCGAGGTGAAGGAAGCGAAGACAGATTCGAAAGTATTTCGCTTTGTAACAAAAGCTTATGAGAAGACAGCACCACGACAGTCAGATTTAGGCGGCGCCCCCAGGGACACTCCTTGGGGTGGAGCCCCTCCAGGGACGCTACCAAGGGTCCCAAGGGAACCTATGACATGGTTGTTCGTTGTTTCATATACTGTATATTACATAATTCCAGCAGTCCCTTACTGAACTATGATTGGTGGACTATTCGCTTAACCCGTCAAATTACAGCCAATAGGAGAAGAGAACAGCCAGTCAGCACAACACATCAACTTATGTTTTCCTGTTGGATATTATTCCCTGTTACCTTCTTCAGAATGCAATGATACTGGAATTGTGATGGGCTGTGTATTTATTTAACTCAACATCTCCCAGAGTTCCAAATAGTGCAAAAACTACACTCGGGGACCCTACAGGGCTCGTGCTCTCAGAGGTCCTCTCAGGGACGGTGGCACCTCAGAGAACCTCACAGGTGCAGTAGCGCCCCCAGTGACCTTCCTAAGGGTGGCGGTGCCTCCAGGGGCTCTCTCAAGGTCGACAGTTCCCCTAGAGGTCCTCCCGGGGATGGTGGCATCTCTAGGGACCCTTTCAGAGGCGGTAAGTTCCCAGGGACCCTCTCAAAGCGGTGGTGCCTCCATGGTCCCTCCCAGGGACGGCAGCGCTGCCAAGGACCCTGCCAGGGAAGGGGGTACCTTCAGGCACCCTCCCAGGGGTGGCGACACGCCCAGGGACCCTCCCAGGAGCGGCAGCGACCCGAGGGACCCTTCCAGGGGCAGCAGGGCATTTAGAGACCATCTCAGGGACGGTGGAGCTCCATATTACACTTCCAGGGGCGGTGACATCCCCAGGGATCACCCAGCGACACTCCCGGGAGCAGCAGCACCTCCAGGGTCTTTCCGAGTGGGCGTCGGCGATCCATGGACACTCCCACGGAAGGGCGGTGTCCCCAGGAACCATCCCAGGGGTGGTGGCGTTCCTAGGGGCCCACTTATGGGCGGCGGCGCCTCCAAGGACACTCCTAGGGACAGCAGCGCCTCCAGGGACTCTTACAGTGCCCCTCCCAGGGGCAGCAGCGCCCCCTTGTACCCTCCCAGCGGTGGTGGCGCCCCCATAGACACTCCCTGGGACAGTGGCTCCCCCAGGGACTTTTACAGAGACTCTCCACAGGGGTGGCGGCGCCCCAAGGACTCTCCTTGGGACGGTGGCGCCTACAGGGACCCTCCCAGAGGCGGTGTTTCCCCAGGGACCCTTCCAAGGGTACCAAGGACTCTATGGCATACTTGTTCGTTGTTTCACATATATTACATACTTCCAGCAGTCCCTTGCTGAACTATGATTGGTGGACTATTCGTTTAACCCGCCAAATTACAGCCAATAGGAGAAGAGAACAGTCAGTCAGCACAACACCACAACTTATGTTTTCCTGTTGGATATTATTCTCCGTTACCTTTTTCAGAATGCGATGATACTGGAAATGTCATGGGCGGTGTACTTATTTAACGTTGCATCTCCCAGAGTTCTAAATACCACAAAACTACTGCACCCAGGGGCTCACAGGTCTGGTGCTCCCAGAGGCCCTCTCAGGAGCGGCGGTGCCCTCAGGGGCCCACTGAGGGGCGGGGGCACCACGAGGGACTTTCTCAAGGGCTGTGGCTTAACAAGTGACACTCCCAGGGACCCTCTAAGGAGCGGCGGCGCCCCCAGGGACCTTACCAGGTACAGTGACGCTCCCAGGAACATTCCCACAGGCGGTGATGTCCCCATGGACACTTCCAGGGACAGCAACGCCCCAAGGGACCATACCCGGGGGTTGTGGCGTTCCCAGGGGTTCACTCAGGGGCAGCAGCGCCCCCTTGTACCCTCCCAGAGGCGGTGGCGCCCCCATGGACACTCCCAGGGACAGTGGCTCCTCCAGTGATTTTTGCAGAGACCCTCCGAAGGGGTGGCGGCGCCCCAAGGACTCTCCTAGGGACGGTGGCGCGTACAGGGGCCCTCCCAGAGGCGGTGTCCCCCCAGGTACCCTTCCAAGGGTACCAAGGACTCTATGGCATACTTGTTCGTTGTTTCATATATATTACATGCTTCCAGCAGTCCCTTGCTGAACTAGGATTGGTGGACTATTCGTTTAACCCGCCAAATTACAGCCAATAGGAGAAGAGAACAGTCAGTCAGCACAACACCACAACTTATGTTTTCCTGTTGGATATTATTCTCCGTTACCTTTTTCAGAATGCGATGATACTGGAAATGTCATGGGCGGTGTACTTATTTAACGTTGCATCTCCCAGAGTTCTAAATAGCACAAAACTACTGCACCCAGGGGCCCACAGGTCTGGTGCTCCCAGAGGCCCTCTCAGGAGCGGCGGTGCCCTCAGGGGCCTCCCAAGCATGGTGGCGCCACCAAGGGCCCACTGAGGGGCGTGGGCACCACGAAGGACTTTCTCAAGGGCTGTGGCTTAACAAGTGACACTCCCAGGAACCCTCTAAGGGGCGGCGGCGCCCCCAGGGACGTTACCAGGTACAGTGACGCTCCCAGGAACCTTCCCACAGGCGGTGATGTCCCCATGGACAATTCCAGGGACAGCAACGCCCCAAGGGACCATACCCGGGGGTGATGGCGTTCCCAAGGGTTCACTCAGGGGCAGCAGCGCCCACTTGTACCCTCCCAGAGGCGGTGGCGCCCCCATGAACACTCCCAGGGACAGTGGCTCCTCCAGCGATTTTTGCTGAGACCCTCCGAAGGGGTGGCGGCGCCCCAAGGACTCTCCTAGGGACGGTGGCGCCTACAGGGGCCCTCCCAGAGGCGGTGTCCCCCCAGGTACCATTCCAAGGGTACCAAGGACTCTATGGCATACTTGTTCGTTGGTGCTCTCATATATATTACATACCTCCAGCAGTTCCTTACTGATCTATGATTGGTGGAGTATTCCTTTAGCCCGCCAAATTACAGCCAATAGGAGAAGAGAACAGTCAGTCAGCACAACACCTCAACTTATGTTTTCCTGTTGGATATTATTCCCCGTTACCTTCTTCAGAATGCGATGATACTAGAATTGTGATGGGCTGTATGTATATTTAACTCAGCATCTCCCGGAGTTCCAAATAGTGCAAAAACTACTTTACTCAGGGGCCCTACAGAGCTCGCGCTCTCAGAGGCCCTCCTCAGGACGGTGGCACCAGAGAACCTCACAGGTGCAGTAGCGCCCCCAGTGACCTTCCTAAGGGTGGCGGTGCCTCCAGGGGCTCTCTCAAGGTCGACAGTTCCCCTAGAGGTCCTCCCGGGGATGGTGGCATCTCTAGGGACCCTTTCAGAGGCGGTAAGTTCCCAGGGACCCTCTCAAAGCGGTGGTGCCTCCATGGTCCCTCCCAGGGACGGCAGCGCTGCCAAGGACCCTGCCAGGGAAGGGGGTACCTTCAGGCACCCTCCCAGGGGTGGCGACACGCCCAGGGACCCTCCCAGGAGCGGCAGCGACCCGAGGGACCCTTCCAGGGGCAGCAGGGCATTTAGAGACCATCTCAGGGACGGTGGAGCTCCATATTACACTTCCAGGGGCGGTGACATCCCCAGGGATCACCCAGCGACACTCCCGGGAGCAGCAGCACCTCCAGGGTCTTTCCGAGTGGGCGTCGGCGATCCATGGACACTCCCACGGAAGGGCGGTGTCCCCAGGAACCATCCCAGGGGTGGTGGCGTTCCTAGGGGCCCATTTATGGGCGGCGGCGCCTCCTAGGACACTCCTAGGGACAGCAGCGCCCATAGGGACTCCTACAGTGCCCCTCCCAGGGGCAGCAGCGCCCCCTTGTACCCTCCTAGAGGCGGTGGCGCCCCCATAGACACTCCCAGGGACAGTGGCTCCCCCAGGGACTTTTGCAGAGACCCTCCACAGGGGTGGCGGCGCCCCAAGGACTCTCCTAGGGACGGTGGCGCCTCCAGGGACCCTCCCAGAGGAGGTGTCCCCCCAGGGACCCTTCCAAGGATACCAAGGACTCTATGGCATACTTGTTCGTTGTTTCATATATATTACATACTTCCAGCAGTCCCTTGCTGAACTATGATTGGTGGACTATTCGTTTAACCCGCCAAATTACAGCCAATAGGAGAAGAGAACAGTCAGTCAGCACAACACCACAACTTATGTTTTCCTGTTGGATATTATTCTCCGTTACCTTTTTCAGAATGCGATGATACTGGAAATGTCATGGGCGGTGTACTTATTTAACGTTGCATCTCCCAGAGTTCTAAATAGCACAAAACTACTGCACCCAGGGGCCCACAGGTCTGGTGCTCCCAGAGGCCCTCTCAGAAGCGGCGGTGCCCTCATAGGCCCTCCCAAGCATGGTGATGCTACCAGGAACCCACTGAGGGTCGGGGGCACCACGAGGGACTTTCACAAGGGCTGTGGCTTAATAAGTGACACTTCCAGGGACCCTCTAAGGGGCGGCGGCGTTCCCAGGGACCTTACCAGGTACAGTGACGCTCCCAGGAACCTTCCCACAGGCGGTGATGTCCCCATCGACACTTCCAGGGACAGCAGCGCCTCCTTCTACCCTCCTAGAGGCGGTGGCGCCTCCATGGACACTCCCAGAGACAGTGGCTCCCCCAGGGACTCTTGCAGAGATCCTCCACAGGGGTGGTAGCGCCCCATGGACCCTCCTAGGGACGATGGCGCCTCCAGGGACCCTTCCACAGGCGGTGTCCCCCCAGGGACCCTTCCAAGGGTACCATGGACCCTATGAAATACTTGTTCGTTGTTTCATATATATTACATACTTCCAGCAGTCCCTTGCTGAACCAGTGCCGGATTTAGACGTGTGGAGGCCCATGGGCATCCTCTTTGTGGAGGCCCCACTCATTATAACTACCCAAGAGGGTAGGGTGGCGCGTGAAGCGAGCCTAAACATCTGGGAGTTTTGGGGGGGCGCTGTAAGCCTCCCGGGAAAATTTTGAAATTTGAACACATCTTTGGAGAATTTTGAAGCTATATGCAGTTATATTGGGGAAATTAGAACATTGAGAAATTTTTAATTAACTGTATATTTATTGATAGTGTACAAATTCCCAACACACACACACACACACAAAAGTGAGACATGACTGGAGTCATTCATGTGGTTTCAAGTCAACCAGCCCTGATATAGCTACTACTGCACATGTCAAAAATTTGTGGAATTCTAAATATATTATTAGCAACACAAACAATAGCCTTCATTAAAAATTTACGGTTCATAGGAAAACCAGGTATTCATGAATTTCAAGGAGAAGCTAGCCTAATTTCTATCACGCTTCTTGCTGAACATAGTTTACGTGATGGAATAGGTAAACATGAATTTTAAAGAATGAATATAAAAATAATCCAAATGAATAAACAAATAAAAATATTGTAATATGTGGGGGCCCCCAGATTGTGGTGGCCCCTGGGCAGCTGCCCACTTTGCCCACTCCAGAATCCGGCCCTGTGCTGAACTATGATTGGTGGACTATTCTTTTAACCCCACCATATTACAGCCAATAGGAGAAGAGAGCAGTCAGTCAGCACAACACCACAACTTATGTTTTCCTGTTGGATATTATTCGCCGTTACCTTCTTCAGAATGCGATGATACTTGAAATGTGATGGGGCTGTGTATTTATTTATTTAACTCAGCATCTCCCAGAGTTCAAAATAGCGCAAAAACTACTGCACCCAGAGGCCCTACAGGTCTGGCGCTCCCAGCGGCCCTCTCAGGGACGGCGGCGCCTCAGGGACCCTCACAGGGGCAGTGGCGCCCCCAGGGACCCTCCAAAAGGTAGTGGTGCCCCACAGGGACTTTCTCAGAACGACGGCGCCCCTAGAAGTCCTCCCAGGAATGGTGACGTCCCTAGGGACCCTTTCAGAGACGGCAGGTTCCCCAGGGACCCTCCCAGGAGCAGCGGCGGACCCAGGGACCGTTCCAGGAGCTGCAGCGCACCAAGGGACCCTCTCAGGGACGGTGGAGCCCCCAAGGACCCTCCCAGGGGGGCGTCGAGATCACCAGGGATTACCCAGGGACACTCCCAGGGGTGGCAACATCCCCAGAGTCTTTCCCAGAGGGCGTCGGAGCCCCCATGGACACTCCCAGGGACAGTGGCGCCCCCAGAAACCATCCCAGGGGTGGTGGCGGTCCTAGGGGCCCACTCAGGGGCGAGGGCGCCCCCAGGGACCCTCCCACAGGCGGTAGCACCCCCATAGACACTTCCAGGGACAGCGGCGCCCCTAGGGACTCTCTAAGTGCCCCTCTCTGTGACGGCGGCACCTGCAAGGACCCTACCACGGACGACGGGCATGCTTGTTCGTTGTTTCATAAATATTACATACTTCCAGCAGTCCCTTACTGAACTATGATTGGTGGACTATTCTTTTAACCCACAAAATTACAGCCAATAGGAGAGGAGAACAGTCAGTCGGCACAAGACCTCAACTTATGTTTTCCTGTTGGATATTATTCTCCGTTAGCTTTTTCAGAATGCGATGATACTTGAAATGTGATGGGCTGTGTATTTATTTATTTAACTCAGCATCTCCCAGAGTTTCAAATAGCGCAAAAACTACTGCTCTCAGGGGCCCTGCAGCGCTCGCGCTCTCAGAGGCCCTCTCAGGGACCCTCACAGGTGCAGTGGCGCCCCTGGGACCCTCCTAAGGGTGGCGGTGCTTCCAGGGGCTCTCTCAAGGGCGACAGTTCCCCTAGAGGTCCTCCCAGGGATGAGGGCGTCCTTAGGGACCCTTTCAGAGGCGGTGAGTTCCCCAGGGACCCTCTCAGGGCGGTGGCGCCTCTATGGTCCCTCCCAGGGACGGCGGCGCTCCCAAAGAATCTCCTAGGGAAGGCGGTGCCTCCAGGCACCCTTCCATGGGTGGCCACTCGACCAGGCACCCTTCCAGGAGCGGCGGCGACCTCAGGGACACTTCCAGGGGCAGCGGCGCTTTTAGAGACTATCTCAGGGACGTCCAAATGTACCTACAAATGGAAGATGGGGTTAAACAAGGGTAATATAAATAAGATACTTAAACTATCTTATCAAGACAAAAGAAGTTAAGAAGGACTTAAGAGTAATTTAGATTTAGGAAGGAACTTAGTAAACATTGGTTAGGTTTATAGATGAGACACACAAGTTACAGATTCCAATAGGTAAGGAATGTGTCTCACTAGGAAGGAGATCCTACTATTCTTAGCAAACAGTGTTGCCAAATATTTTCTT